>NC_056734.1:302450938-302483438 GCF_019279795.1 Protopterus annectens
GCAATTATGTAAACAGCACCACTTTGTGCTACTTAAGTAAGCACCTCTGGTAAATTATATTCAAGATTAAGTAAGGCATTTTATTCAGTACCTAAAGCATCTAGTGTTTTACTGTAATTATTCTGGTTATTTTACATTTACCACAGCATACTTAGCTTATGCATTTCTAAATGCAGTTTTAGCATCATGCTTGAGATAGTCTTTCTTTTAATTTAAGTCACACTGCTAATGACTTGATAACCGCTCCCTAATTAGATCTCTCCATACTGTGCTCATTAATGTTACATTACTAGAATGCTTTAATTCTAGGCCTCAGTTCATCATTTATTGAGCACATCCAACTTACGGACTAATCACAATCAACAGAAATTAAGCTATAATGTGTCCCGTTTCAACATCATAGTTTCTGTTTTTCCCTTGTCCATTAAAAGAGTACAACACACTGAAGGTAGGCTTCTGACTTTCATATAAAAATCTCATGTTAAGTAATAATAATAATAATAATAATTATAATTATAACTATTATTATAATAATGTGTGAACTCAAGACTGTATTAAACTAGCATTTTTCCAGTTCTTTTCCTTTATCAACATCTATGCATTATGTATACTAAACACTTGTTGTGAACTCTGTGTGTACAAATGTCGCCTGATGCAAAATTACACTCATTTTAAATAATGTCACTGCTGACAGTTTACCTTTTGCTGAGGTGTAGTAACCTCTCAAAGTGATTACATGAAGCTAAGGAGTAGGGGCAAAACATTTTAACCCCTGCATATTTGATGTATGGGGTTGCCCTGTCATAAAATTCTCATTTTGAATTCTTCTTCACTTTAAGTCACAAATGTTTAAGTCATCTGAAATTCTCCAGGTGCAACTAACACTAGGTAAGACTGCAATCCAAATTGTAGCTTGCTACAGATCCCCCACCATACCCCAAGATTCTCACTACACCTTTCTAAACATACTGTAAAATATTAAGATAGAACCAAACACCCTAATACTGGGTGATTTTAACTACCCTGCCATTAACTGGGAAAACTACTCCTGTACCAACACCTTTGCCCAACGGTTCTTGGAATTCATAAATTCCAATGCCCTGGATCAACTAATCCATAGTCCCACCAGGGGGTCCAATATTCTAGACCTGGTCATTACTAACATGGGAAATCGATGCTCCACACCTATGGTCACCCCCTTGTTAGTCAGGTCTGACCAAAAGCTAATCACCCTTAACATCCAGATCCCACCCCCACTCCCCAGTAAGGAAACCTCCATAAAAAACTTCTCCAAAGCTAACTTCATACTACTCAAGTCAGAAGTGACAAACTTCATGACATCCATGCAGACGGGAACTGAAAGTTCAACTGCTGAATCCTACACTAAGGCACTGTACGAGCACATCCACTCATGCATGAATCGTGCCATCCCAAATAGAACCAAGGTGCTCTCATCCAAAAAAAGGAAGCCAATCTGATGGTCCCCTGCCATAAACAAACTTTACAACAAAAGGAAGAAACTGTTGCAGAAAAGAGGAAAATCCCAGGATGCAAAAAACTCCCTTACAAGCCTCAGTAAGAAACTGAGATCCCTCATAAAATCCTCCAAAGCTAGTTACAAAAATAAAATTGCCAAAGATTCCAAAGACAACCACAAGGCATTCTATAACTATGTCAAGAATCTAAATGGCAATGCTCAGATCTGCTCTGAGCTAAAACATAATGGCATTAAATATACTGATCCCAAGGATATTGCCAATATCCTGGCAGATCGATTCAGTGCCAAACTTCACCCCTCTCACCCTAAATGGCCCATCTCAATACCGGAAGATTGCCAAATTCGTAATAATGGCCACACAGGTAAAAAACGCACTCTCCAAAGCTAAGAATACAGCATCCATGGGACCAGATGACATCCCGGGCTGTGTACTACATGAACTACAAAATGAACTGGCACCTCACCTAAGTGTCATGTTTAATCATAACCTCACCTCAGGTTTCGTGCCCACTGAGTGGCGCACAGCTACAGTTATCCCACTCCATAAGGGGGGATCCACCTTGGATCCCGGAAACTACTGTCCCATCAGTCTGACAAGCCTTATCTGCAAGGCCATGGAGTATATTATCATGGAACTTATAAACAAAGACATTGGCAACCTTCAAACACTGGACCCCACCCAGTTTGGGTTCGTGAAGGGCCGATCTTGTCTCCTGAACCTGATTGACTTCTTCGAATCAGTCTCCAGAGCCATGGACAAGGGTAAGGTGGTGCACACAGCCTATCTAGACCTTGCCAATGCCTTTGACACCATCCCCCACTCTGGAATCATAGATAAACTTACTAAACTGGGCATTAATCCGTACATCACCCAATGGGTTGCTAACTGGCTTACTGAAAGAACCCACACTGTAAAAGTAGCCAACTCCAAATCCAGCCCCAGACAAGTGACAAGTGAAGTACCTCAGGGTTCAGTCCTGGGACCGCTCTTGTTTGGCATCTACTTCTCTGAAGTACAGGCCAACAGTAAGGGACTCTGGCTAACAAAGTTCGCAGATGACTGCAAACTGGGAGCCATTATTGAATCCCCAAATGATGTGGATACTCTACAAAAGGGCCTTACAGAAACAGATGCTTGGTGCCAGAGCCATGGGCTCAAGCTCAATGCCAAGAAATGTATTGTTATCCCCTTTGGGAAAAAACATGTATCCGTGAATTACCATATAGGTGGCAGTACACTAAACACCGAAAGTGTGATAAGAGACTTAGGGACACAGGTGGACAGTGGTCTCACCTTCGATAACCACATCGCCCAACAGTCAGGAAATCCTTCTATGTGGCACACCTCATCACTAAGGGCTTTTCATCCAGAATAAAGGAGGTCATTGTCCCACTGTACTCATCCCTCATTAGACCCATTATAGAATACAACGCCCTGTTTGGTATGTACCTCTCAAGACATCTGCAACAACTGGAAAGGCCACAGAAATACCTCACTAAAAGAATCACAGGCCTAAAGCAGATGCCCTATGCTGACCGCCTTAAAAAACTCCAGCTATACTCTGTCGCATATCGTCTACTCAGAGGCGATCTCTGCTTAACATACAAGGCCATGTCAAACCCAGAGCTGTTGGACATGCTCCACTTAAAGAAATCCCAATCCCTCAGAGCCACACGCTCCAGGGAACTAAACCTTGTCATCACAATAAACAAAACATGCTGGAGGGATAGGTTCCTGACCCAGAGACTCCCCAGACTCTGGAATAGATTGCCCATACATGTCAAGCAGAGTGCCTCTCTGGCCCTCTTCAAAAGGAACCTTGATGACTGGATGGGAGAAAGGAAATTCACCCCGGGGATCATGTCAGCTGCCCTGCTAGACAGGGGTCCAGGGAAGTAAATAGTGTGGGAAGAAATAGCCAGGGAATTGTTATGGCTAGGCTTGTATAGGCCCTACGGCTGATAGCCTAGTACCAACCTATGAACCTATGAATATAGAATCAGCACTGTTGCTCACATGAGGAGATATAGTGCTGTGTCTTACTACTGTTGAAATACACTCTCTAGATAGTCAATGTCACCACCCATTCACAATGAGTTGTTTAGTCTTAAAATATGGTTCCTTACACAAACTGTTTTAAAAAGCCATAAACTGTATAGCCTGTATATCTCTGCAAAGCAGTGTACCTAATTATACACTGTGACCATGTTAATTTGGAGCTCAAGGCACAGAGATAAGATAGAAACAACAAGGTCATATGCTAGACAAAGAGAAAACTACAATTTTATGGACAAACTGTCCCACAACAGTTTTTGAAACTGTAGGATTTCACATTTGTAATGTCTCCTACATGCTGCTTTCTATTTATAGCCTATTTTTATAAGAGAATGTGCTTGTACAGCTGGTTCACCATGTGTTGTGAATTATCAAAATCACAAACATCAAAACAAAACAAAACATAGAGTAGACTGGCATGGTGAAATATAAAGATAATTTGAGTAATGCAGCACAGGGTCCTTATAATGTGATCCCCCAAAGACTAACATACAGCTCATTATGATGGGTTCAGACATTGTCATGGTTAATACACTATATTGTTCTGAGGCCACACTGTACGTGATAAATGATCAGTAAAACTGGAAACATTCTCCTTTCTAAGTGAGGCCACAGAAAAGATGTGTTTAGCAAATAAACTTTATTGTTCAGCATTTAGCCTTAACACAAAATAGGCAGTCGGAAGGTACATGCATAGGGTAATAACCGTTAATGTTTGTGGATTCTATATCTGTGAAAAAAATGTAATTTATACTTAATTACAGTAGTGTAAAACTACTCCCCAATGCTGAGAAAGTGGTTCTGCAATGGAGCTTCACCCTTCTGTGTGTGTCAGTCCTGCATCTGCCACATTCTCTACTGTTTATAGGTACTGACTTTAACACTGCTGTTCCTCAGACTAAAGGGAATGCTACAATGTACCATATACATTGTCTTAAGCAACTGACATTTAACCTCACAATTCCAAAGACTTCTGTTGCTGTCCTCACAGTTTCAGTAGGAACTTCAATACCCCAAAGATACGACTGACTGGTAAAACACAAACAGTAGAAAACAAAGCTTCCAACACGCAGTACCAAAACGAAAAGATATTGTTCCAAAAGATAATCCAAAAAGAAGAAAACAGGTTTATTTAGCGCTTTCGGAAGGGTTAATACCCCTGCTTCCTCAGAAAAAAGATACGAACACAAAATCCAAGTTGCACTACTATTTAAATTAATTAATGTCAGGTGATCGATCTCACTCGTAAATTCAATGAGGCAACTATTACCTAGCAATTAATTTAAATAGTAGTGCAACTTGGATTTTGTGTTCGTATCTTTTTTCTGAGGAAGGAGGGGTATTAACCCTTCCGAAAGCGCTAAATAAACCTGTTTTCTTCTTTTTGGAATTCCTTTTGGATTATCTTTTGGAACAATATCTTTTCGTTTTGGTACTGCGTGTTGGAAGCTTTGTTTTCTACTGTTTCAGTAGGAACTTCTCATGGCTGGATTGTGTGTGTGTGTGTGTGTGTGTGTGTGTGTGTGTGTGTGTGTGTGTGTGTGTGTGTGTGTGTGTGCGTGTGTGTGTGTGTGTGTGTGCGTGTGTATACCTATCAACCTGCACACTTTGAAAATAGGAACAATGGGCCATGAAAAGAAGGTACATCCTGTCAAAAAACTGGACATCTAATTACCATAAGATTTGAATCCCAAATAGTGCATAACTATCCCCACATCCAGTAGGAATGAGGGATATTACTCAGAAACACATTTAAAAAACAAAGTGACATAATGATGGAAAAGATATAAGCACATTAAAGAAAAAGTGCAAAATCCTAAGGCTTTAATGAACTATATTGCAAAATGCTTCCACAAAATGTCAAAGTTTGGCTTCTGAAAAAGGGAGATGTATGATGCCTTTCCTCTTTCATTAAATTATTGGTGCCAATAGCATGCTGGTCATGTAGTGTGGTTTACTGTTCACTCCAAATCTTCAAAAATCATATTAGGGAGATTCAGATAACTAGGAGAAGGGGTAAATCAAGCCTAAAAATAGGGACATACTTCCATAAATAAGGCATCATACTTCAGGAATTAGCAGACTAGAACAATAAACCAGTGGAAGAATAAAGTGTCCCCTTGTCAAAAATGTACTATAAATTTTCCAGGCAAAAGACCGAGGTCAGACACATGACTAAACATATAAAAAGGACTAAAGTCTCTTTTTATACATTTAGTCATGTGTGAGTCCTCAGTCTTTTGCTTGAGAACATCATACTTCAGGCCTGAAAGTAGGAACATCCCTCCAAAAATAGGGACAGTTGAGAGGACTGTAGTGTTTGTTTGTGTGTGTGTGTGTGTGTGTGTGTGTGTGTGTGTGTGTGTGTGTGTGTGTGTGTGTGTGTGTGTGTGTATTTTTGCATATCTGCATTGTGTCAAGACTTATTTAAATTATTCCATATAAACAGAACCATTGTGCTTCCCCTTAGATATCCAATGGGCTACGGCCAAAGCGGTCATCAGAGGAATACTCATACAAAAATCATCTTATTATAAAAAAAAAGAGAAATTGTACATCAATAACCTCAACAATGAGCAAAAAATGACTGATGCACAACTACAAAAGGATTTTTCTCCTGAACTGGAAAAGAAATTACATGTGATACAAAAAAAAATTTATTCATTTCACTTACAAAATCAACCCTTGGTAGAACTCAAACTCCTTCACAAATATTCGGAATGGGCCCAAACCCCCTCCAGAACATTAGCTGGACTCATAAACATCAAAGAGGGACCAAACTATATTAATGAAATAAAATACAAAGGGAAAAACGTATACAGTAATGAAGATATTGTTAACTCTTTTGTAAATATCTACACTGAAATCTATAATCCCCAAAACCAGACCCCAAATGAAATGCACAAAAAATTCCTAAATGAGCTATCTGTTCCAAAAGTATCCTTCATGCAAAACACCCTTCTAAACAGCCCCATAACACTGAATGAAATAATGCTAGCTATTAAAAAACTTAAACCAAATAAAGCGCCAGGTCCTGATGGTTTTTACAGGAGAATTTTATAAAACTTTTAGTCGTCACCTTTCTAAAACTCTCCTTGCCATGTATAATTATATCATCTCAAAAGGGATTACTGATAAGTATATGAATGATTCAAAAACAATATTCATCCCAAAACCAAACTCTGACAAGTCCAACCCTCTCTGCTATAGGCCCATCACCCTTATTAACATTGACATCAAAATCTTATCTACCATTTTTACTAATAGAATTCATAAAGTTATAGCTACAGTCATTTCTTCTGAACAGTTGGGATTTATGAAACAGAGGCAGCTGTGTGACAATACTCTTACCTTAAACACATTAATGTTGTTTCTACAGAGTGATAACCACCTGCGTTATGCACTCACCCTAGATGATACCAAAGCCTTTGATAACATTGATCTAAACTTCCTTTACCTAACCATGACATTCTTTAACTTTCCTGTGCTGATTATCAACACTATTAAGATGCTTTATAACAATGCCTCTACTTCCCTGTATATAAATAAAACTTTATCACGCCCTATTAATATTACCAATGGCACTAGGCAGGGTTGCCCACTCTCACCTTCTCTTTTTAATTTATATCTGGAACCTTTCCTTCTCTGGGTTAAACAAAAGACTTATCACCATATCCCAAAAGTCTTCAACATTGATATAAATTATTCTGCATTTGCAGATGACCTAAACATCTATTTTGAGCTTCCCAACACCGATCTTCATAAAATTCGAAATTCTATTAATCTTTTTGCTGAGGCTGCTAATTATAAATGAAACGCTACAAAATCATCTATTTTTCCATTAAATCCTGCAAACCATTTAGAATATTATTTCCCCTGTCTGACATTCCTCTCAAATATACACTTAAATACCTAGGAATTAATTTCACACACCCTCACCAAGAACTAATAAAAGCAAACATATATAAAGTCTGGGATCAGATAAATAACAATCTAACTAGATGGAAAAACATCAGTCTTTCTTTGCTATCAAATTCTGCTATCATTAAAATGAATATTTTGCCTAGAATCATTTTTCATCTTAACTCCATCTTCTTAAATGTTCCAAAAATGTTTTCAGAAAAATGGAAACCACAATCTCAAAGTTTTTATGGTTCCCTAAATCAACCCAGAATATCATACAGGAATCTAATTACCCCAATGAACAAAGGCGGTTTAAGTCTCCCGGACTTTAATTTATATTACCACATCATTAATGTTAGCCGTCTAATTCAAATAGCCTGCTATGATCCCACTGCTGAATCTTGGTACCCAACCTGGATCAAAATGTGGTGCAACTATATATATTCATTAAAACTCAATCCATATGCTGTCCCTTTTCTAGCACCTGATGGTGACTACACTAAAGAACAAAATTTGCATCTTTCAAACTCTGATGACCTCCTTAAAATTGCACAATACTACTCCCATTCTCCAACCTATTCAACTAAACCCTAACTTAAAAATCAATAATAAAATGATCGATCTAACAAACTTCCCTATTGTTAAGAAAGCCATAGTTTGGCACTTTTCTAACTCTAAAAATGTTGCCAAGGTCAAAGCTTTATTTGGTGCTCCTAACAAATATGATCCTATCTTAAGACAAATTAGCTCACTTATAAAACAAAAATTCTCTAACTATAGAGTGAAGGAGCAAGACATTACAGTATCACAATCTATCATTAAATCACTTTCCCTACGGAACAAAATGATTTTGAATACCTATAAACTTGTGTCAAGCATTAAGTATGATCATTTACTTCTATTTTCCAAATATTCGGATGGCATACAAGGAGAAATTTTTACGGAGTCTAAGTACAAAGCAATCAATAATACCCTGAATCTAACCCCCTTCAAAAACCTAATGTACACCCAGCTTATGATAAACAACAATTCCTATTATATCCCAGCAGTCTTACTGAAATTCGGATAGAATAAAAACTTAACCTGTCCATTCTGTTCCCTCCCACATGTAGGTATACTTCAGACCTTTTGGAGCTGTAAGAATATTTACAAACTTTGGTGTTTTCTCAGAACTCAGTTGGAAAAAATGGGATACGAAAAAACACATTCTCTTGGCAAACCATGATTTTAAATATAATTCCTAAATCTCTTAAGGGTATCCATCGCCACATCTGTGTTACAACCTCAAATATTTTATAGCCAAGAACTGGGTCAATCCCTCAACAATAACTTGGGAAAACTTTACATCAATGGCAATCAAATATATTTCTGCACATAAGTTATGCAATAATAACAAAAAGAAAAAAGAATATTTTCAGAATTACTGGTGTAGACTTTTTGACCTAATCCAAACTAAATAATCTTCCAAAATGTGGGTCACTAATACTACATTCCAGGAAATTCTCCATCAGTATCATATCTGGCCCTATAACCATTAGACATTGTTACCATCACACGGTAACTTTTGAGTTTACAAAATATTTTGTTATATTATTCTGTTCTCCTCTGGCATCCACGGTGTAAATATGTTGTAAATATGGTATAAATAGAAGTACATGGTGTAAATAGTTGTTTTTTTTATGGTTATACCCACCTTACCACTTTTCTTTCTTCTTAAGACAGTCATATATTCTTCCTTCCAAGCCACTTTCCATTTATATCTCTAGACTTTGACTGTAATAGGTTATTGGGGGTCTTTACTGCTTATATTGATCTCTAAGATGTAAGTTTCCCTGTAAGATAACTGCTGTTTTATAAATGCATAGTGTTTGTACTAACTGTTACATATATACCTATACTTTACTGCGTCCCGTAATGACTTACAGTGTTTCCTTTGTATGTTTGAAAAATTTGAAAAATTCAATAAAAATATATTTGAAAAAAAAAAAAAAAGAACCATTGTGCTCTTCCTATGAGCCCTCGCTCTGCTTTTCTTTGCACTTCTTTTGTGTATTGGTAGAAATGCACTCATTAAGTGTGTTTCACATTCTGCCCTTCTCTTCCTCATCATCACTTATGAATTCCTCCATGGACTCCTTCTCTACCACTCATTACAGTAGCCTTTTTCATGGACCCACAGTTATCTCTTTGTAGAAGTTATTTCATATTTCCAGAGAATATCTGGACCCTGCAGTCTGCCGTTTGAGCCTTTCTCCTCCATTTCTCCTATTCAGTGTGAGCCCTTCACAGCTTCACAAAATGATCTTGTCTACTTATATCATGACAGCTTATCTCTTTAGGTCTCTAACTGTAAGTAGTTCACCTCCTTCAGTTTCTTGTCATACCCCTTCCCACCCTTTTCACACCCTTCTAGATTGCATTTTCTAGATTTCTTCTAAATGGGCAATGTCATTTTCATTGTATGGCCACCAGAACTATATATCATATTCAGAATATGGCCTAAGAAAAGCCAGTGATTGTGGGATAATGACTTATTAACTTCAGAAGTTTAACTCCCTAAGCATTATCGTTATGCTGCTGCAGCCTCAAAGTCAAGGTGTGACGAGAACCCACAAGTCACTTCACTGCTTTGTTACCCTCAGTGCCACTGCTATAGCCCATATCAACAAAAGAGTTGCAGTGGCTCAAATACCTTACTTTCTGTTTGCCTACAATTGAACCATACCTGTCACCTTTCCTCAGATATGTCGAGTTGGCCAGCTTTGCAAGTCCTTCAGTCATGCATTGATGAGCTAATCAATATATACTCAGCAAGAAGGTGGATCTTATTCACTATCCCATCATCTTAAGCTGAAATAAACACAGTGAATCAATACTAAACCCAGACCTGGTTCCTCAAGTGCTCTGCAGGTCATTTCCCGTACTCTTACTGGTATCACTCTTAACATAAATATAACAAAAACATTCTCCTTACTCTCCAGTCTGTAAGAATTTGGTTGATGGTAAGACCTCCACATTTGGAGAGGATACTAAAATGTAGAATATCTAATGGCAAAAGCATTGTCATGGACTCCACAAGTGATGTCTGGTCTAAACGTCTGTACGAGTAGCAAATCCTATAGCTTACATAGCTCACTCTGTCTTTAAAAACCTGACCTACTGTCTTTGTATAAAGCCAGGATAAAGTCAGCTATTGACAATAGAATATTCTCCACAGGAGAACCAGAGGTTGCTCATCTGTTGCCCTGTGCAAATCCTCAAAACAAAAAAGGCTCTTCTCCTTTGTTCTTCTCTTGCAACCCTGGACTGTCGCAAGCTGGTTGCTAAAACTATGCTAAGCAGTTTGCTACACTCAAACACTTTAGCACTATAGCTGAACATTAAATGCAGTACCACTATTAATTTAAGAATCTGTGGTATCTATGTAGCTTTATAGATCAATGTTGCTATTGCATTCTTGTCCTATCAGCATATGCTGATTGCACCACTTAGCTTGTGGCTATGGGCAGTTCATAGGTTCATAGGTTCATAGGTTCATACTAGGCTATCTGCCCGAGGGCATTTACAAGCCTAGCCCATAGTTTTGTGGCTTACGCCACCCCTTTAGTATGGGGAACTATACCCATTATTTTGCTGTGCCTCTGTTGAGCAGTGACACTGAGGTAATCCCTGGGGTATATCTGCGATCTCCCATCCAATGGTCAAGATTTCTCTTGAACAAGGCCAGCGAGGTGCTCTGCCTCACATATACCGGGATTTTATTCCACAGCATAGGGAGTCTTTGGGTGATGAATCTATCCCTCCAGCACGTCCTATTAATAGCCGTGTCGAGGTTTAAGTCACCGGGCCTTGTGACTCTGACGGATCTAGATTTTTTGAGGTGAAGCATATTCATCAAATCTGGGTTTGACATGGCCTTGTATGTTAGGCAAAGGTCACCTCTGAGCAAGCGGTAAGTGACTGAATAGAGCTGGAGTTCTTTCAGTCGGGCAGCATAGGACAGATGTTTGAGACCCTTTATCGTTTTGGTGAGGAACTTTTGTGGCCTCTCCAGCTGCTGCAAGTGTCGGGTCAGATACATTCCGAATGGGGCATTGTACTCAATCATTGGTCTGATGAGTGATGAGTATAGGGAGACTATGACCTCCCTTGATCTAGATGAGAATCCCTTCATGATAAGGTGGGCAATGTAGAAGGTCTTCCTAACTACTTTAGCTACATGGGTGTCGAATGACAGACTACTATCAACCTGGGTCCCCAGGTCCCTGATAACTTCTTCTGTGCTCAGTGGATTGCCACCTATTTGGTAGCTAGGGGTAACCTTGTTTTTTCCGAAGGGTATGACTATGCATTTTTTGGCATTTAACTTTAGGCCATGGCTCTGGCACCAGTTATCCGTTTCTGTGAGACCCTTCTGAAGGATATCTGTGTCAGATGTGTTTTCTACTATGGCCCAGTTTGCAGTCATCTGCAAACTTTGTCAGCCATAACCCTCCTGTGTTTGCTTGTACTTCGGAAAAGTAGATGCCAAACAAGAGTGGGCCCAGGACTGAGCCCTGTGGTACACCACTTGTGACAGGCTTTGAGTCTGACATGGCGCCAGCAACTCTGACCCTGTGGGTTCTGTCACTCAGCCAGTTTGCAACCCATCTTGTGATGTATGGGTTAACATTTAAGCTGATGAGTTTTTCAATGATACCCGAGTGGGGTATTGTATCAAGGCCTTCGCCAGATCGAGGTAGGCTGTATGGACTGCCTTTCCTCATCAATGGCTTTGGTGACTGTTTCAAAAAGTCAACCAAGTTTAGAAGGCATGATCTGCCTTTGACAAAGCCAAACTGGGATGGATCCAAAGTCTGCAAATTCCCTATGTCTTTATTTATGAGGTCCATTATGATCCTCTCCATGGCTTTGCAGATAAGGCTTGTCAAGCTAATGGGCCGGTAATTTCCAGGGTCGGTGGAGGCACCGCCTTTGTGAAGTGGGACCACAGTTGCAGTGCGCCACTCCCTGGGTACGTATCCAGAGGTAAGACTATGATTAAACAGCTGTCCTAGCTGTGGGTTTAATTCCTCGTTGAGTTCGTGGAGCACACAGCCGGGGACACCATCAGGTCCCATGCATGCTGTGTTTTTTGCTTTGGAGAGAGCAGTTCTCACTTGGGTGTTGGAGATGTTTGGGGGGCTGCAATCGCTTGGTATAGATATCTCTCCTTTGGGGGGGGGGGGGGGGGGAGTTTGCACTGAACCTGTCAGCCAGTATGTTGGCAATGTCTGTAGGATCAGTAATCTTCACATCATTTTGAACTAGTTCTGAGCATATCTGGGAGTTTCCTCCCAGGTTTCTAACATAGCTAAAGAAGGCCTTATGATTGTCTTTTGAGTCTTTAGCTATTTTTCTCTCAAAATTTGCTTTGGATGATTTTATGAGAGCTCTTAGTTTTTTACTTATAGTGATCAAGGGTGTCTTACCTTTTAAGGATTTTGCTCTATCTTGTAGTAGCTTCCTCCTTTTGTTGTAGAGTTTGTTTATGGCTGGGGTCCACCAGACTGGACGCTTGCCTTTGGTACAAAGAGTCTTTGTTTTGCTTGGGATTGCCTTATCCATGCAGTCCTGCAGGTGCTGGTAGAAGGCATTTGTAAGTGATTCAGCGGCTTGAGTACTGTTTTCTGCCGGCTCGGGGCCTTAAAGGAGACCACACTAGTCTTTAGAAGTGTGAAGTCGGCTTTAGAAGTTCTTTACTGTGGTCTTTTTATTTCAGGTGGGGGTGGGATGAGGACCTCCAGCGAGATTAGTTTGTGATCTGATCTCACCAGTGAGGGGTATACTTCGGTGTTGAACATTGTGCTCCCATGTTCGTGATGATGAGATCAAGTATGTTTTCTCCTCTTGTGGGGATGGTGACTAGTTGTTCCATGGCATTTGAGTTTATGAATTCCAGGAACTTTTGGGCTAGGGTGTTTGGGCTTGAGTAGTGTTCCCAGTCTATATTAGGGTAATTGAAGTCACCTAGTATGATGGTGTTTGGTGATACATTTATCCTCTCTAGTGTTTTCAGGAAGGCCATGTGAGGTTCCTGAGTTTGTGAGGGTGGCCTGTAACATGCTACAATTTGTAGAGCAGTCTTGCCTATGGTTAATTGCACCTGGATGGTCTCCGATGCATCGTGCGTTGCCACCAGTCTTGAGGTGTGGGTGTCTTTGATGAATATGGATACCCCACCTCCTTTCTTGGTATTGTCCGGATTTTGGGGCCGGAACGCATGATAAGAGGTAAAACCTGATAGTGCTGGGGTGCTCTCAGGAGCCTTGAACCAGGTTTCTGTCACTGCACAGACATCAATGTTCTCCATACTGAGAAGGGCCTCGAGTGCGTGCATTTTGAGATTTAGACTTCTGGCATTGAGCAGCATTACCCTTAGTTTTTTTCCTTTTTGTGTTCTAGGGTGGTAGGTTTAGAATTTGAGCCTTGCCTAAAAAGGCACTATGGGGTGGCAAGAGCCTTTGCCAATATCCGAATCCCAGGGTGACAGGTGCAAGCCGTCCCTCATGAAGCAGCGTGGCTTGTCCAGCATGTCATCCCAGGCAGACAGACATTGGATCCCCTTTGAATGACACCAGAGTTTAAGCCAATTGTTAAAGCTGATCATCTTATCTCTGTATTGTGGCATCATTCTTGGTGAAGGTAGGATACTGCTCATGGTCAGGGTCATACCTGCCTGGGCTACATAATCAGAGAGCTCCTCAATGTCTCTTTTCATGTAGTCCAAGGAGGTACGTCTCAGGTCGTTTACACCAGCGTGGACAATGACTGAGTCGTATTTGTACCTGCTGTTGAGAGACCTGAGTGCTTGCATTATGTGGCGGATTCTAGCGCCCGACAGGCAGCTTACTGTGACCTTCTCCTTACTCAGTCTGGTGAGCGGGACGTCAGTGTGTCTGACTATGGAGTCACCAATGACTAGTGTGTCTGGCATTGTGTTTGGCCTTAAGGGCTGTGACTGTTTGACACTCTGACTGTGAGGTCTATGTGTTGCAGGTGTTGTGTTCTGAGGTGGTGGTTGTTTGGGTGTCTGCTTTGGTGGCCTCTGCTGTTTTGGTAGATTTTTGATCAGAGCCGAGTATGTCTTTGTGTGTTTATGTGTATGATTTGAGGTTGTGATGGTACTATGTGAGACTGGGTCTATAGTGTGTGTGGTAACCTTCTCCTCCTGACTGGTCTTGCCAGTCCTATGTTGAGAGAGCTCAGCCTCCAGTTTGGCCGTATAGTTGCATCTCTCGCATGTATTTGTGTTTTGTGGGAGGAGGAGAGGGTTGTTCAGTGTACATGAGGCAATTGTAACATTGCCTCAATATTCCCAGGTTCACCAGCTGAGCAGGAGAGGACACTAGCAACTGATCCTCGACATGCTAGAAGGACTAGACAAAAACGTTAAAAGAGATTCCGGGGACGTGGGTGACCGAGAAATGGGGTTTGCCTTTTGGGGTGCTATCTATAAGAGTGCCGTATCAAGGTAATAAGTACTGTAGGAGCAAGTGCTAGGTTTAACAGATAGAGAAAAGTCTACTTGGAGTCAAGTAGAGATGATCTTTTTAGGTATTAGAGAAAGTGCTAGTAACAGGGATGCTTAAAGGTAAGATTGAAAAGAATGCACTCTGCAGTGTGCACTAGAGAAGTTAGATATGAAAGTAGGTAACTTGAGTTTTACCTGTTTAAAAAGTTAAGGTTTAGTGGAGAGTTACTATTTTTAAAACAGTAAGATGGACTGAAAGGAGTGGTTACTTTTGTATTTTGGTGCTATGAAATACTGTAGGATGGCCAATAAATTTAAATAATTGAAGGGGTGGGATTTCAAAAGTGATGGTTTTGTGATTACTCACATAAGCCAGTGAAAGTAGAGAGAAATGAGATATATGGTCAGATTAACATAAGAGGCGGGCAACTAGAAAGACAGTGGTATTGTTGAAGTCCTCCTTCGCCTCTATACTCAAGATAAATGAAAACTTATTGTTATGGGAGACTTCAGTATTTTACAGCCACATGGGAGACGTCAGTATTGGCTGAATTCTCTCTAGTTAGACTGTGGGTCATCATGCATGCACATCTCACATATGACTTGAACTGACAGAGGCTTAAGTCATGAGATTTGATTCATGAATGTGTACTTAATTGCATACTTGCAATCAGCCTTGAAAACATTGCAGTTCCTGGTGCTATGTCTGAAACTGTTAATTGCTATTTCCCAAACAATGTGGTATGAAGCCATGTAAGTATTAGTAAGATGCAAATACAACACTTGTCCATGAATATAAGCATATTCAACTTGAATGTACTTAATTATCTACTAAAATCCACTAGTCTCATCTTTTCAACCATCCCATTGCCACTTTCCTAACTTTTTTTTTAAACAAGCATACCTCACTGACTAAGAAACCCATCAGGTCCTATCACCTCCCATAGATTTCTTCAGTTGTTAGAAATTCAATATTCAACATGGATCATAAAACTATGCTGGGATCTGATTATGTCAAATTTAGGTCTGAATATATTCAATCAAAGCATGCAGTAATTTCTACCAAAAAAGGTGTGTTGTCTTAATGAGTTCTCCTCATGCTTTAAAACGTTCACTATTTTTGGGTCTAATAAGATCAGCAGACATGAATACAGTCCTGCGATTGAAGATCAGCATGTATGGTCAGTTTTGAGGAAGCACATGCCTCCTTCAGAATGAGGGATATATAATCTTTATTTACTGATTTTTTTATATATCATTTGATAAGCATCTTTTTTTCTTCTTTTCATGTCCAGTTGATTCATTGCTTTTTTGGGGCCAGCCAATCACACCAAAATTGTAAGTTAAAACCAGGAAGAGCAAACTGATTACTAGTGTGGACATTATTGCTACATGTCAAGGCAGTTTTCACTATTAGATTCAATTTTCTAAAGTATGCTTTCCTGAGCTTTGTTCAAATTTGTTCATGTTTTATTATCCACCCTCCATCTATTCCAGATATTTATATACTCTCTTGTCCAAGTTCCTTTAGATCATATGCCTGTCCCATGGTGTTTTATTGTTGCTACTGCTTCCCTTTTTAAATACTGCTTTTGAACATTTATGAAGTCAACATGTCATACTTCCCTGGATATTACCCATAATTTGACAATATATTCTACATATTTTCTTCTGCTATTTGTCTACTGGTCTGTTCTATCACACAGTATAGTATTTTCTGACCCTAACAATTTCATACTTGTATTTTTTCTTGTGTGCAGGAATTAGAATCCTCATATATTTCCTTATAAATACCAATCAAACCTTGTAGTTGAATGTTGCTCAGAATGCTGAAATTATTGCAATGCAGGTGTCCTGTAATGGAAGCTAGACTCACAGAAGATCAGGAAACTAATTGCAACAATTTTCTCACATTCTCCTTTCTGCTTTTTCTCTGAGTTTGTGTGAACTTAGGGTTGGTGTATGCATGTCAGTTTTATATTAGATTTTAATCTATCTTCATAGACTTTTAAACCAAGTTCCACTGTCCAGCCAGTATCCTGTTAGAAGAATTTAAATTGTCCATACTTTTATTCAAGTGAAGCAAAAAGTTATATATCCATGATCTGGGGCAGAGATACCTTGCCTTCATTTTGGTAACAAATTATTATCAATCAGCTATAGTAATTTTTTTTTTTGTTATGCTGATGGCCAAAGTCAAGATTACGTGTATGAAGTGAGCTAGCAGTGTGCTGCAATGCTTTTCAATTTTTTCATTTTTTTCCCCCAATGCAGTGTGATCATGAAAATGGTGTATATAATTTAGGGACTACAGACTGAAGCCCCCAGAAGGGCTTATACCCCTCCAAAAAGGATTTTTTCCCTTTACTCTTTCTTTGTTAAGTTGTAATTCCCAGTAATGAAAAAAACAATCCCCCGGATTTACGAAGCCCTGTAGAGCGTGCAGGATTAGTCTAAGAGCTATTTTCGGCAATATGGCTGACATGCGATCCAGGAACGAGTTTCCGGGACGTGCAAGTAAGCTCTTTCTGCATGGACTGAGCTCCTGTATGCAAATTACCCTCATTTGCAGGTGAAAACCATGCAAATAAGGGTAATATGCGATCCAGGAAGCCAGCAGCTGTCTGTGCAGGATGAGTGCAGTGTGCAGAAATGTACTCGGTTAGTAACCAAGTACATTTCTGCAATCTAGAAAATGGGGCTATGACAGCTCCAAATAAAGGCTGCATATCATTGAGGAAGCATGCCAATGGCCAAGTAGAAGGCCATTGGCATTGGAAACTGTTTAAAAAAAAAAAAAAAAAAAAAAAACACTTTTATTTTTTTTCGCCAATCTCGCCTGTTTAAGCATAGGCCAGTGATGCACAAACGGGATCGGGGGGGGGGGAATAATAACATAAACTTAAAATAAGCATTCTAACTAAAATCAGTATTCTGCCATGCAAGTCAATGGCAGGCAGAAGCCAACCTGGCCAGTGAGTAATGGTTGATAAGGGGGGAGGCTCAGTGTGGGACATGTAACTATGCATTAGCAGGCAATCCTATGCAAATGAGGGAAAGGTTAGGAATCACAGATTTCCCCAGGGTGTGAGGCAGGTCCCAAGAGTGTAAGAGTATAAATAGCATGGTGCAAGACTAGGATATAGGTGACATCATGGGGGTGTGTGTCAGGCATACTGTAAATGGATTGGAGCCCTGTGGCTCGGGATTGCTTCTAGCTTAGCACAGCTAAGCTAGGGGTGTGTCTAAACCTGCCTATCACTCTTTACAAAGTGTAAGCGAGTGTGCGCACCGTGACTGTGTTTTACAGGAAGTAAAAGGAAGTTAAACCAGGAAATAGCAGCTCTGTGCACATCTGAGCACTCTGTTTGCACGGTGCACACAAACAGGGAGGCAATGGGAAGGGAAAACAGCAGTAGGAAGGTAATCAAGGAGAACTAGCTTAGCTGACGGGTGAAATGTATCAGAATCAGCCAGTTACACAGGCAGAAGACCAGCCCAGCTGAGCCCACTACTATAAACTATGCAAACACCTTTCCCCCTTGTTTTTCCCAAAAACTCTGCACCACTGGTGTATACAGACGGGGAAATTTTACAAAACAAAAGCAAGAGAAAAAATGTTAGGGGCTGCTTTTGCTATCATAAACTAGCATGTGCAAGAGGCTGGGGGTGGTGAGGAAGTGAATGCTGCTGAGCAACCCACAGTGAGGAGACAGAGAAGAGTGTACAGACCCAGGGTAACCTACCAAGGGCTACATGAGCTGGAGATAGTGAAGTGCTATAGGGTAGACAGGGACCTCCTACAGCAAATTGATGAGCTGTGCCAGCCACATCTCACACACAGAACTAACAGAGGGGAACCCATCCCAGTGGATACCAAGGTATGTCTAGGCCTAAGAATACTAGCTACAGGTACCTTCCAAAGGCCAACTGGGGATATGATGGGGATTTCACAGGCATCAACATCCAAGGTACTCCACTAGTTCCTGGATACCATGTCAGCACATGTCGGTGAGCATGTATATTTCCCCATCACCTGTGAGGCATTGGCCAGCAATATGCATCTCTTCCACCAAATAGCAGAATACCCTGAGGTAGTGGGTGCAATAGACTGCACACACATACGCATCAAAGCATCACCTGGTGAGCGGGATAGGGTCTACATCAACCGCAAGGGCTTTCCCTCCATCAACTGCCAGGTCATGTGCAATGCCCAGGGCATAATAATGAATGTGTGTGCTGGCTGCCCTGGAAGCTACCATGATTCTCACATCTGGCATCTGACGCAGCTGTACCAGACATTTGCCAATGAGAACATCCCACATGGTCACCTAGTGGGGGATGCTGGATATGCACTGGAGCCATGGCTGATGACACCCATCAGAAATGCACACACACCCGAACAAGAACTCCATAATGAGACACACACACAGACATGAATCAAAACAGAGCATGTGTTTGGGATGCTCAAGTCGTGGTACCAGTGCCTGGACACATCTGGTGGAGCCTTGCAATACTCATCAACTACATGTACCCAAATTGTCCTTGTATGCGCCATGCTACACAATATGATCATATGGAAACAGCTGCAGCAGGAACAGCATGGGGCAGGGCCACACAGCCCCCCACCATTGCCAAGGCCTGCACAGGCACAGAGTGACTCAGAGGAGGAACAACCTGAGCCTGTTCCAGTAGGCAGAAGGAGGAGTGCTCAGCATGCCCTGGCCTTGGAAATGAGGCAATGCATAGCACATGCACCAACACAGTAGGGACCCAGGGAATAACACCTCTCTCTGACTCACACATACAGTAAAAGGGATGCCAAACATGGCACTACCTGTGCTCAACCATGTATAGGGAGTGTACTATGTGTATCTGACATAGGCAGCCCTGCAGCACCACACTCAATACTGGGACACACACAAGGTAAGTGACTCACACATGCCAGTTGGGGGGGGGGGGTCACATACCCAACAACAGTTACAGCCAGCAGGATAGGTGTAGACAAACACAAACAAATGCTGTACTATGGCCTCTGAATGAACCCTATGGGTAACCCCACCCCAGGCTTACACAGACGGACTACAGCAGGCGAAGCAGTTGGATGTAAGTTGTGAAGGCTAGGAAGTCAGAAACTAATATGTAGGTAATTAAAGCTAAGATCTGTAGTACACTGGTATGCGTCTAGCCAGCACAATAGGTAAGACTACAGACTGAAATGAAGTACCCGACATATGAGTACAGTCCTAGCAAATGTGTACAAGTGTCAGGTGTGCCCCCCATCCTACGTACACTTATAGTAACAGTCAGGTGTGCCTCCCTCCACTCCTGGGTAGAAATGTAGAAACAGTCAGGTGTCGTCGTCCCCCCGCTATTCAGAAATGTAGTAACAGTCAATGCCAAATGACCAATGGATACCCTGCAGACACAGCATGCTACCTGTTGGTGTACAACACAAAGGTCAGCACCGCAGTACAAACTACCTGGACTTGATCCGCACATGCAATACAGATGGGCATACTGGGTATGCTCACACACTTAAGCACATGAAGGCCATGTTTGCAAACAACAGTAGACCAGACATATTTGGCAGTCGCAGTTCTTAGTGCAGACACAAGTCAGTATGCACCACTCCTGCCTTGCACACACAGTGGATAGGAATACAGACATATATGTAAGGACAATACACTATAATAAGCCAAATGTAGATGGACATAGATGTGTGGAAGAGGGTGACCATGACAAGGTGCTGTCCAGGCCTGTCCCACCCAGCACAGAGCCAAAGGGCCCCAAACACATGAGGTGCAGATGTCACTCACTGCAGATACTATCCACCAGTATCTGTCAGCATGAGAGACTATGTGGTGCATGTGCCAGCTGTGCAACATGACTGTACAAGGAAGTAGCCATCTAGTAGCTGTATACACGTACCTGTGACATATGACCATGTGTGTGCCCGCATGTGGCATGTCAACCCCTACATGAATGGGTTGTGGCTCATGCACACACCGCCCTCCCCATAGCAGTATTATGAGAAGCCTACTGAGGTCATCCAATGTGAAATACACTTTTGGGAGAGCTGTAGCTCAGTAATCTCCATGGTGTGTCCCATACCTGTGTACTGGTGTAGTGATAAACTAGTTAGGTAGTAGTTCTATCCCCAGACTTGCCAAGTGTGTGTGTGTGTGTGTGTGTTTGTGTGTGAATCTGTGTGTGTGTGCCTGACTGAGTAGAGAGCAATGCTTTTTAGGGTACTCACAGTCCATACAATTCATATACTCAACTTTGGCAAGGCTGCTGATGTCACTCACCTAGAAATACACCTCTGGGAAAATCATGGCCCAGTAATCCCTGTAGCAAGTCCTGTAACTGTGTACTGCTGTAGTGTAATAAAGAAGTTAGGTAGGTGTGCTAACCCCCGACTTAGCAACTGTGTGTGTGTGTGTGTCTCACTGAGTAGAGAGCAGTGCTTTTTTTAGGGTACTCACACTCTTTAGATTTCATATACTCAACTTTGGCAAGGCTGCTGATGTCACCCACCTAGAAATACACCTCTGGGAAGGTTGCAGTTCAGTGATCTCTGTAGCGTGTCCTGTAACTGCCTACTGCTGTAGTGTGATAAAGTAGTTAAGTAGGTGTTCTAACCCAAACCTAGCATCTGTGTGTGTATGACTGAGTGGAGAGCAGTGCTCTTTACGCTACTCAGACTCCTTAGAATTCATATACTCAACTTTGGCAAGGCTGCTGATGTCACCCACCTAGAAATACACCTCTGTGAAGGTTGTAGTTCAGTGATCTCTGTAGCATGTCCTGTAACTGCGTACTGCTGTAGTGTGGTTTAGAACTGTGGTAGGGTTCCATCTCCATCCATGGCAGTGCTGGATGTTTTGTGTGTGTTTCAATGTCTGTGTATGGAGCAATGCATTATAGGCTACTCACTTGCAGTACATTTCAAATGCCCTACTTTTGCAAACCTGCTGATGTCATTCATTGTGAAATACAACTTTGGGGAAAAAAAGCTCTTTAGTAATTCTTGTGGTGCGATCTGTTAATTGCTGCATGCTGTAGTATAATACAGGTCAGGGGTTCTATACCCACACATGTCAGTTATGAATGTTTTATGTGTGTCTCACTGTCTGTGTAGTGAGCAATGGAGTTTAGGCTAGTCACTCGCAGTACAGTTGAAATGCCCTACTTTGGTAATCCTGCTGATGCCATTCATTGTGAAATACACCTTTGGGGAAAGATTTCTCTAGTAATCCCTGTGGTGCGTTCTATAACCGCTTTATGCTGTAGTGCAATATAGACCTCGGTCGGGGGTTCTATACCCACGCTTGTCAGTTGTGGATGTTATGTGTGTGTCTCACTGTCTGTGTAGCAAGCAATAAATTTTAGGCTAGTCACTCACAGTACAGTTGAAATGCCCTACTTTGGTAATCCTGCTGATGTCATTCATTGTGAAATACACCTTTGGGGAAGAAGTACTCCAGTAATGTCTGTGGTGCATATTATAACTGTGTAGTGCTGTAGTGTAACAAGCTAGTTAGGTAGGAGTTCTAGTCACAGACATGACAGGTGGGTGTTAGTAACTCGTATCCTGTGTAGAGGTGGGTATGAGTGTGTGTGCAATGTGGAGGGGGTTTTGCTTATTTCTTTTATGGTGGTCCTACTATATATCACAATGTCAACCATACAGGGATAACAGATGTAAATTAGCTGAGAGGCTGGGGTGCAAAGCCATACCCATACATGTGACATCAAAGCCAGCCAATGACAGTTAGCAACCCCACTATTACCAAGAGCACACACTCAACCCATGTGTCATACACACACACATGCCTAGGCAACAGCCAATATGTGGGTAGTACACTGCATATTGGCCACTGATAGTAAGTATGCAGGGATAGCAGTGGGCTACAGAGGGCATGTCACCCTGCCCATCTGTCTGATATGCACATACATGCAGACAGTGCTCCTCCACCATGTTCCCCAATGGACACCTGCACCACCTGTTGTGCCTTCACATGTGACTCACAATGGACATAGCATGCCTGAATACATGCCCTGTATGGACAGATGAAACTGACATCAGGGAATGCTGTTAGCATGCTATCAATGTAAGTGCAGGGTAAACTTGTTGCCCATTACCAGTTCCTGCCACAGGTGGGCAGGACTGGCACATCTGATGATAATCTGTGATCACAACATGGGCCAGACACCCCAGGAACAGTTCCACATGTCACTGTACATGCATGTGGGAAGTGTGCACATTCCAGACACCATCCATGTCATGGACTAAGGAACACAAACATGGCATGTGATGTACAGCATTGGCCACACACAATAGTCACCCAGGTGACTGGATAGGGGATGCAATACCCACCTGTGTGGGAAAATGCAGAAACTACAGGCCTGAGCCACAATGCAGACCATTGTCATGTGGCCTGATGCCATGGTATACCCATCACCTACCCTTGTACAGGCTGCTGGCACTGTTGACCACCACACACCCGTGCAGACACACACCCATGCATGTCAGAACTGGCATCCTGTGTGTTCGTGTCTGTGTGTGTGTGTGTGTTGTATGGTGCGTATGTCCACATCCACACTCACTACAACCCCCCAGGGCATACTGAAGCATGTATGCTGTCTGACACCTCCTCATACTCTTTGCCCATGCGACCTCTATTTGACCCATGTGGTGCATGTGATACCTGCACATTGATGTGTTGTGGCAATCCCACTAGTGATGAGTTGCACTCCTGGCCCTGTCAAGTGTGCCAATGTCTGTGCATCCCTGTGTGAGTGTGCCTGTGTGGATGCTGGCACCTGTTCATGCAGACAGGCATGTGTACGACACCTACCGTATATCTACCGTATCCCTGTTGCAGATGTCACTCACCATCACATATATGTTCTGAATACTCCCCAGCAGGTAACCCATGTGGTGCATCTATTTACTGCATCAAACTGTAATTGCACTACATAGTTGTCGGGGGTATGATACCCTGTGCTGGTAGGTGTGTGACACAAATATGCTTCGGTTTTACTCTCCTACCCCTCCCTGACATGTATTTGCCTCTGTCTGCCTCTCCCACTCCCTCTCTGGTGGATGCGGAGACCCACACCTGCCTTGCTTAGGCAGCAACATATGTATTTTAAGTGATGCTCATGATCCGCTGATGATCTCTGCATGAATTGCAGCCCTCGCCTAGCTGATTGCATGTGGAACAGCTGTGGTAACATTCCCATAGCCAATTGCATGGAAACACACTCCAATACCTAGGAACATCATGGTGGTGTTGGCCCTTTTCAGTCACTGTGAGCAGGAACTAGAGCTATTGTTTGGCAAACAGCATCTCAGATGGATTGGGGATTTACCTCTAACAACATACACTGCAGAAAGAGGGCAATGTGCCTTACCTGACTACAGACTGTAAGTGCTGCTTTACTGCATTTGGAGTAATGTTGGTTTAACAGTGTTTGTCTGGATATGCCTGTAGTACATGTCACAATACCTGCCATGTCAGTTCCATGTATATGAGGAATCCCCATCTGCAGGGTCATCTGCAGACTGGGCAGTGTTGTGCCTTTGGTTTCATGTGTTAGCCACAGTGCATCTATCTGTGGAATGCAGAAGGTAGTGTGAGGATTGCAGTATGTAGATGGTGAAGGCCGTACACAGTTACTGACTTCATATCCCTCATAGGACATATGTTGCAACAAACCCCATTACAATGGAACATTTATGAGGTTATCACAGCAACATGTCTATACTGGCCCTGTGTATGTGCTGCCAGGTACACCTTTGTCAACCTTTGTACATATGTCGTGCATGAAGTGGTGCATATGTGCTGTACACCAGAAATAGTGTCATCATATCTGATAAGCCAGTGATATATCAGACTGCTACACATGTCATGTACAGTAGGGGTTATATTTCATGACATAAGCTGGAAATTCTGTGGATGTTTGTACAGTAATGATGTCTGTGTAGTAATGGTGAATGTCGGCAGTGTGTGTATTGTTAATATGTACTTTAGCCTGTGTACAGACTGTAGTAGATGTCATTGTTCTAGCTCCCCTTCTATCAGATGTTACATGCTGCCCCACTGTATGGTACCATTTTGCCGTAATTGTTTGTAGGGCTATACACACACATATCCCATACCACAGAGAGCCATCAGACCAAACTGTGTAGCAGCCCAGTATATGTAGGGTTATTCTGTGAGTGGCACATATGAGGATGGTATAGAACAGATAGTCCATATATTGTAATATTATGCTAGCTTACCATATGTGGCTGTGGCTGTGTTCACATTGGTTGTGGTTATGCACTGTCACACAGGTGTATCTTACCCTGTGCTGTGACATGGCTGTTGAGCCTGCTACATATGCAGGTACATGTGCAATTACCCCATATAAGATGTAGGCCAGTGTTGAGCCAGTCTGCCTGTAGCCTGTACAGTGCATTGTTACATGCCTTGCAGCTTAGTGTACTTAAAGTGGGATGTCATGTGCAGATACTTGCCAGATGTACTGCTGCCAGGCCTCCCTTAAAAGTCATGTATGTCAGACAGAGCAGTGGGATGCTGTACAGATGTATGTCAATAACTAGTGGGTAATATGTGTCCATGGCACCCCTGTACCAGCAGTCGTTATGTGTCAGGCCAGACAGGAGTGTGTGAATCCAACACCTATGGTGCCAAATGTATACCAGTCGTTATGTGTTATACCCATCTACATGGCTGTCTACATCCATATTGTCAGGCCTGGTACACATGTTGTGAACTAAGGGATTATGTGTATACCTCTGGACTGTACAGGGAGTGTCCAAAGTTCCACATATAGTGGCCAATATCTCTGCTGCACTCCACAGGGGCATTACATGCTAGTGGCGGTACTTCACAATGATTCCCTTAGGATGTCTGTCAGTAGCCAATGGCACACATGTTATAAGCAGATGTCACTTTCCACACACACCATGTCTGTGAAGTCAATCCCAATGACAGTAGCAATAGTCTAGTAATATACCTGCTATACATACCTGACATCCTTTTGCACTATGACTTTGGGACTATAGGGGCTGGGGTAGGGCTACACTCCATGTCCAGGACATATGGTGGAAATATATGTACATATACTTATCCAGATAGCCATATATATATATATATATATATATATATATATATATATATATATATATATATATAATTACATATGTGTACTGCTTCCAATTACCACTGTCATGACAACCACCCACTATAAATCCCTACAGCATGTGGGTGTGGTCCCTTTACATTTCCTGTGTGATGGACATCCTTCCTGTGTGTGGGCATCAATGTTACAGACAGCAGGTAGCAATACCTCTTACAGGGGAACCTGGACACTCAGAGTGGCCACATATTTGTAGGAGGATTAGGAACTACAGACAGACTTTGAGTAGAGTTGTGTTATGCTTTGCATAGTACTGGTGTTACAGGGTGTATGTGAGTACATGCTAGTGTACCTTGGAATGCAGTCTGCCTGCATAGCTCACTACTGTGGGCCTATCCTCTTGCTGGACAAAGGTATGCCTATCATGTGTTGTCCGTCCACCACACTGTGTCAGATATTACACTGGCAGTGTGTGTGTTGCATGCTATCAGTACATGGCTACATCCATTTCTATTTCTAACCTCTATTCCCTGACTAAGGGTATGTTGCAGACCGTCCTGCAACACCAGCACCTTGCTTAGTGTATGGCAACAGTGTTCCACATTTGTGCCTGTGTTCCAGCCTCTGTCCTCCATCTACATGCCAAGCTTTGCACATATTTCATGCTGTTGTGGGTTGTTCTGTAGTGGGCTGTGAGTATATCACACTACCATTGCTGCCATTAGTCACTGCGGTAGCATTGTCGCCTCACAGTAAGACATTGTCCTGTACGATTCTCAGCTAGAGCGTCTTCTGAGTGGAGACATGCGTGAATGGGCGTACCTTCTTTGAAGGTTGTGTGTCAGGGCTAGCAACTCGGCACGTAAAAATCTACTGCCAATCATTAGCGGACCGGAGTTCCGCTGTGGCGACCCCTAACCGGGAAAAGCAGAAAGACACAACAACATTGCTGCCATTAGTCTACTGCTGTAGTATCTCCCACACACATACAGTGGGTCTGGGGCCATATATATGTGGGTGTCACCTACACAATACATGTATGCCCTTATGCACTGCAGAGGCCAGTGTATGTAACAGTGGTATATGGGCCTGTATTATTGAGTCTAGGTGGGGAGCACCATAAAAGACCTAGGCTGTTACAAAATGTGGGAGTATCAGGGGTGAGCAGCCACAAGGTATCTGGCTGTACAGTACAGTACCATATATTTCAGCTATACTGGCATTACTTACATGAATTGGGGTATGCAAGCCTACTGCCTCCTGCCATACAGACTGTTTGTTTGTCGGTGTGCTTGTGATGGTGTCAGTTACACCTTGTTATGTACCAGTTACAACACATTTGATCTCAAAACATCTTTACCTCCTACTGAGTTTGTACAGAGTGTAGATAGAGGCTGCTGAACTACATACCTGTAGTACATACTGTTGATTGTTTGGTAACCTGTGGCCCAGTCTGTCTTCACTATTGTACAGTTTGAAGGGCTTGGCCTGGAAAGCAACAGTTGTGAACCTTTCCAGACTACTGTATTAGTGTAACTGTTTCACAGTTGCAGTACTCTGTTTATATGGTTGTCAGTATATGAACAGCTATATGACACGACATATAGAACTATTATAGTACACAATTAAAGTATTCCCATTTCTGCAAACCTGTGTGTGGTGTCTTTCCTATAACCTTTCTATGGGTATATGTTGCAGGCAACGAATGACATTAGTATGGGTGGCCCATACAGTGTCCAGTTGTTCAGGTGTTAACTGTAGCATAGTGGCTGTTCCATATTGTGTGCACCTTCTACATATGTATCTTACTGAACATATATCTGCGTGTGTATGTGTAGTCACATATATATATATATATATATATATATATATATATATATATATATATATATATCTATATTTATATATATGTATATCTGTATCTGCATATATGTGTCTGTGTATCTGTATCCTGGGGATGTTGATGGCTTCCACATATTGCATGTCCTATGGGAGGCAGACTGTACTTGGTAGTGTATTGCAGGGTGCATGTGTTTGGCTGTGGGGGGATGACTATCCGTACAAGACGTATAGTGTGTGGGGCCTCTCAACCCCATTAATGGTACATGTTGACATATGTGTATTTGTTAATCTGCAATTGCTATCTACAGATGTATGGCCCTATATACCTATATATATATATATATATATATATATATATATATATATATATATATATATATATATATATATATATATATGCGTACACATATGTAATGTGCTGTGTATATGTAGACATATAGGTGTAGACACATTTATGTGTCGATTTAGGCATATGCATGTATATATGTGCATATATAGTGATATATATATATATATATATATAAAACAAAATAAATATATATATATATTTTATATATATATAGGTATGTTGTATCTGTTTAGATTTTAATGTAGTTACACACACAGACATCTAGGTGTTGGTATACATTCTCTATACTGTTGCATGACAGGACTGGATGATATGTTTCTGAAAACATTAAGGTTCTGTGTATCTGCCATGGCTTAGTAGTACATCATCCTGGCTGGGGTGTGAAGGGTCCTTCGTTTGAGCCTTGCAAGAGCAGGTTACTTTCTTGCTGGACAGAACATGGCTCGTTGGATACAGAGTGATTAAGGCACTAGCAGTTGTAAGCAGGTTGAGCTAAGCATTGCCTACATAGGTTAAGCAATTTAGAAGCTGAGTGTATGAAAATGTAACCGGAGGTTAGCAGTGCTTACCATCACCCAAACCCACTTACAACTGCTTTAAAGTGCCCTAATCACTCTGTATCCAATGGGCTGTGTTCTGCCCAGCAACAGAATAAACAGCTCCTGCAAGGCTCAAAACCAGGACCCTGCACACCATACACAAAGTGATTTACCACTAAGCCATGGCAGATATGCATAGTCATGATGTTTTCACATACATATCATCCAGCCCAGGTATTCAACACTACAGGGAATGTATTCCACCATGTAGATGTATTTGTATGTGTATATATATATATATATATATATATATATATAGATATATTCATATTTAAATGGATATAACATATATATATATATATATATATATGTAAATATATATACATATATATACATCTATATATATATATATATATATATATATATATATATATATATATATATATATAGATAGATATATATACATATGCCAATATATACATATATGGATAGATAGGCATACAGCTATAGATATATATGCATACATCCATATGTCCAGATATATACAGCACTAAAAATGCATATATGTAAGCATATATATGGTTCATCTTTCAAAGGGAGAAAATCATGTCTCCAAAAGTTGGAAGGCCGAAAGTATGTTTTCAACATTGCACAATCTTGCAATAAAGGCATTGATTGTGCAATGAGTGAATGTCACTATGCATTCTCTCATTGCAGATTCGACAAGTTGGGTGCAGATGGCACTATAGTGGGGATGGGGAAAGTTTTCCTATCCCCACTGTAGTCCGAACTCAGAGTTAGTATATCACAGTAGGGGGATGTGGGGGGCCTAGCCCCCCCAGATGGGGGGTGCAGGGGGGCTTGCCCCCCTCCATTATGATTTGTATTCCAACTTGCAGTTTGAGAATCAGTGAAGATGCTTTTAGATTTGCTGTGTGCAATTAGAAGTGACGGACTGGTCCTTTTGCTTTGCAGAAAGGGCCATTTGAAGAAATGATTGTCTCCATTTCAAAGGTAAGCACATATATATCTATATAGGTATATATGGACAAATATATGTAGATGAAATTGGGAACATAACCACAACATATTTGTCCACATGCACCATTGATGGATTTGAGAGACCCAAACAACATACATCTGGCACGGATAGGTATCCCCCCCCCACAGCCAAACACGTCTGGCCTACAATACACTACCAACCTTAGCAGATCCCATAACCAGGACCCTACAAGACAAGGGCAGTACATGTTAACAGTACTCCATCCCACCTGTAGGATGTCAGGTTGGCATTACTAACATATCATGCAGTACAGTCAAGTGAAGTGTCATGCTTGGGGGAACCCCCTGGGCTGGTGCAGTAAGTAGCTGGGATCCCTCATATGATCCAATAGGCCTACACCTGAAAATGGATTCAACAATATTGGGAAGGACAACTACAGATCCACCATATCAGCTGGAAACTACCACCCAGTAGCCTGATAACCCTGGTCTGCAGGGAAATGAAACATATCAACAATGAACCCATGGCCAATGTCACTGTTAATCTTAACACACAGGACCGCACCAATGTTGGACTTATCAAAGGCAGAGAATACAACCTGAACCTGGTATACCTCCTTGATGTAATCATGACAGGTGTAGATGAGGGTTAGGAGGTGCAAAATGCCTATGTAGATCATAGCAGGCTTTTGTACACCATCCCAAATGTAGGAATGTGTGTAGATGTTAAGGGATCTACCTCCGTTCACAGAATATGTTTCCACCAGGACTGCTTGGCAAATGCCAACATTCCACAAGTGCCATCCCGTGGACATACAGTCCTTTACAGGTCATAGATGTGTTAATGCCCTCCTCCACACTGTAGAGGTGTGCAGCGGGGTTGCTATAACTCACTGTGCATGGCTGTTGTGGACACATCCGCCATCATTGCAGTTACTGTTGCATCTATTCCCCCACATAGCTGTCTGTAATACTGTACAGTGTATGTAATCAGGTTGTTAGTTGTTGTTTACACCATTCACAGTAGTTGAGTTCCTCACACCCTCCTAAGGGTAGGGCTATGTCACCGACATTGGCACATTCATATTACTGAGGAGAGGATCGCAGTAGAGTGGGGAAAGGGACATTCACCCTGCTGTTAGCATGTTCAATGCCATCCACATTGCAGACTGCATATATAGCAATGTGTGATTGTGCCCAGCCTGTCTTAGTGGGATTACATGGGCAGCAGATGTGTTACCTGCAATGGGACATACCTCCATGTGTACAGTCTTGTACCTGTACTGCATCCAAACCAAAGGCGCTGTGTGTTGTACCTAGCCATGTCATGTGTACCACCCACTAGACTTATTGGTGTCCACTGTAGAAGGCCTGCTGACACCACTACACCCATCAGCCATGTGGCACATGGACAAACACAACACAATCAGAATAGATAATGGTGACAACAATACAACTTTGTTAATTACAGCTATGATGCATCATGCCTGCACAGCTACACCTTTCAAGATATTAGCATTTCACTTTACTGCTGACAACATGCTACACAGCATTCCATTGCTACACTGTTGTACAGTCACCCTGTGCATCATCACCATGTTAGCCTGTCCCTGCATCAATGTTACGGATGTCAGGAAGTGGCACAGGTATCATCATATGCACAGGGTGTGTTGTTGGTTTGCCAGAGGCCAAGGCTAAGCCATACAATTGACAACATGTGTGTGTGTGGGGGGGGGAGGCTGAGTACTGTTATGGGCCAGTGGTGATGTCATGTGTGCAGGTATGTGGTTGCCTTAGGTTTGTTATTTATGTGAAGTGGTGAACTTCATAACACCCATGCAGATGGACAATACAGTTATGACTACTGAATCCTACACAATTGCACTTTATAAGCACTTACATGAGTGCATGGATCGTGCTATCCCAAACAGAACCAAGACGCTATCCTCCAAAAAAAGGAAGCCAATCTGGTGGTCCCCTGCCATAAACAAACTGTACAACAGAAGTAAGAAACTCTTGCAAAAGAGAGTAAAATTCCATGAGTGGAGGAGCTCCCTTTTTAGCCTCAGTAAGAAGCTGCGATCCCTGATAAAATCCTCCAAAGCTAGTTACGAAAACAAAATCACCACTGATTCTAAAGACAACCACAAAGCATTCTATAGCTATGTCAAGAATCTTAATAGCAACACTCAGATCTGCTCTGAGTTACAGCACAATGGCACTAAATATACAGACCCAACTGATATTGCCAAGATCCTGGCAGATAGGTTCAGTGCTAACTTTACCCCCCCTCTCACCCCATAAAGAGCCCATCTCTATACCGGAAGAATGCAAAGTTCCTGTAATCACGGCTGCACAGGTAAAAACCACACTCTCCAAAGCCAAGAACTCAGCATCCATGGAACCAGACAACATCACAGGCTGCGTTCTACATGAACTACAGAACAAGCTGGCACCCCACCTAAGTACCATGTTCAATCATAGCCTCACCTCAGGCTTTGTGCCTGCTGAATGGCACACAGCAATGGTTATGCCACTCCACAAGGGGGGAGCCACCACGGACCCCGGGAACTAACACCCCATTAGCCTGATGAGCCTGGTCTACAAGGCCATGGAAAGTGTCATCATGGAACTTATAAAC
>NC_056734.1:302488438-302560938 GCF_019279795.1 Protopterus annectens
CCACACTACACATTTCACAGGTGGCAGTTAAAGGGCTTGTGGCTGAGGGATATATGATGTACCCAGTACTTCCACACTACTTCTACATATGTATGGCTACGGCTACTAAAAGCTTTTGTCTGTGTATATGTACATGTACCTATATATATATATATATAGTATATACTATGCTGTCCAGGTCATTCATCAATGACCTACAATCTGCTATCCCACAATCTACCTGCATACAATATGCAGATGATTCTACCATAGTCTGTTCTGCCAACTCACTAAATGAACTTCAGTCACTCACCCAAAAAGCTTTTATGGGCCTTATTATATATATATATATATATATATATATATATATATATATATATATATATATATATATATATGCATATTCATATACATACATATGAACATATGTATATATCTATATACAATTGATGTTATATGATTATTTGTGAGTCATACATAAATATATATTGAAAAATTATATTGAGCTGCTCTGCTTACTTGCTGCTTACTGTTTACTGCTGAATCAGAAACACATAGATCTGCATGACTCTATCTGTAGTCTGTTTAAAGCACCAAGCCTTTCAAATTGCACACTGATAAAGAAATATATTTTGCAGCTATAAGCACAGTTACAGATAACTTATTTTATAACAAACCACACGTAGTCTGTCAGATTTGTAGCATATATTTACAAAGTTTTCCTTCATTACAGATATGAATGATGACTTCTACAAAATACCTCTCTCTGTCCTTCTCTCACATAACTGAATTACTACAATTGCTATATACAGAGCTAGTCACGCACACATTTCCTCTTGGTATGTTTTTCTGGCCTTATGTGGGAAGTCACATAATGTCTGTTTTTAGACTTTCTATTGTCCTTTTGTGATGTAAGCACTTTTGCTGATGTGAGGATGCCATTCTGAAAGGAAACATCTGTATAAGCTGTTCCTACTGGAAAAACATCACGTATTGCTGAATTTTTAAAAAAGGATGTCTGCTAATTGATATTTGTTCTACAAACATGAGAAAATCATGTAATGCTTGTTTTCCAGTATTGCTTTGTTAGGCATTTTCTGATGCTGTGAAGAGAAGCCTGTCTGTTATACATATAGTATGAATGCACATTGTAAACTCTATACATATATTCAAGCAACCTTTTTCTTTCAGCATATTTACAACATAATTAATTTCAGCCTTATATTCATAATATCTAACAATTCCCTCTGTTTTTAAACATACTCAAAACATTCTATATAAAAAACATATTAAGAAACAAAACCTTTAGTCTTTTTTGATACAAGTCAAAATGCAATTTTACATAGTTAATACAATGAAAACATGTATTACTACCAAACCTGAATGTATTTAACAACTTTTTCTTTTGCAGACCATTCTGTGAAAATATTTTATCAGTTATGAGCTGTCTGTTTTAATTTTACTTGATTAATTTATTATTTTGCAATCACATAATTTAATTTATGACTTAGAATTGTTTAATTAACTCTTTGCAACTGTTGAATTAACTATAAGAGACAATAACTATGCGCTACTGCAAGCATTTATACACTGCTGAAAATATACAGTTTTAATGTCATTTTAACCATCACTTTGTGTTCATGTCTCTGAACTGCTCAATAACATCTTGGTAAAATACTGAACTGGGCTTAGATAATAAATATTTGAAAGCAATTATTTTACTGGGGTAAAACCAGTGATATTACAACTTGACAAATTACTTTTGAACTTATTACAATGTATTCTGATCAGTATGTATTTACACAGACTATTTGCTATTTATGCATTTCAATCTAGTAGGTATCCTGGACCCATTGTTTTCTTTAAATATGTTTTTTTCACACATATTCATTACTAGACATTAATTTCATTTGTACTGAATTTTTCTGCATTTGTACATACAAAGACTATCATTTGTACTGAAATTTTCTACATTTGTACATACAAAGACTGTAAAGTACATTTAGTCTAATCTTACAAATTTAATAACATTAATATTGAGCAAAATCTTGGAAAATGTTTATGTCTCTTTAGAAATATCTAGTGGAACTGGCACCAAATGCATATGTCATGTTATTTTAAACTACATACTCAGCAATTAAAAATATTCATGCTTTTTTATACCAACATTGTTTTGTCAAAAACATATTGAAATAATGACCATTCTTGCTATTAGAAACATTTATGCATTTTGCATATCTTTATTCTCTCTTGTATAGCTTTAATAAAGCAATTTTAAATCATCTCTTGTTTTTTAAACCATCTCTTGTATAGCTTTACAATTTAACAGGTTGTAAATACAATTTAATTCTAAACAATACAATAATAACCATTATGGTAGCTATTAACAACTTGTAAAATATCTTATCCTGTCAGGTTTAATCCAGTTTACCAGCATTTCTAATACACTAATACCTGTTTTTCCCCCCATAAAAGAGTATTGTCAAGAAGGAATGAGATTTTTTTTCCTGTAGCTTTATTTTAGACCCTTATTATTTATTTTTTATTTAGCTTTATTTCAGACCCTTATTGTTTATTTTTTCTATAGCTTTATTTCAGACCCTTGTTGTTTATTTTTTCTGTAGCTTTATTTCAGACCCTTGTTGTTTATTTTTTCTGTAGCTTTATTTCAGACCCTTGTGCAGTACTGCTTATACAGTCAGTGTAAAACTGAGAAAGTGCCCTCCCCCTTATACAGTCAGTGTAAAACTGAGAAAGTACCCCTCCCCCTGTAGTACTTCAGCACTGTTTACCTGCCCTATGCTGTGAGAACAGAATGTATCTGTCTGTCTACATTTACAGATATATATGTGTCCATATGTCCATGCATGTTCGGCTCATATTTTGGCCTGTACCTCATTCCCTTGGCAACTGACATGGATGATCGCAGCATTGACGTCAGTAACTAGTGCCGACACTTTTGTCTCTCAGACTTCATCTCCTTCTACATATGCATTTAATACATATAACTGTGTACCTAGCAACATTTTAAGTGTATTAGAGCATTAGTTAACATATATCCCTGTTTGTACCCACAGTGTGGCATACTTTGTCCAGACTTCTTTCATTAACAGGTTGTGTGGTATGATATTAATTCATTTGCTGTACTGTTGAATGATTGTGATGGATTATATGTTTGTGAAAACATCAGGTTATGTATATCTGCCATGGTTTAGTGGTAAATCACTTTGTGTTTGGTGTGTAGTGTCCTGCGTTCGAGTCTTGGAAAGGCAGTTTATTTTGTTGCTGGGCAGAACAAGGGCCATTGGATACAGAGTGATTAAGGCACTTTTAAGCAGTTGTAAGTGGGTTTGCATGAGATTGCGCAACAGTAAGCAGTGCCAAGCTCTGCTTATGTTTTCTTACAGTAAGTTAGCTTTGGAATTGTTCAACCTGTGTAGGCATAGCTTACCTGCGCAAACCCACTCACTGCTGCTTAAAAGTGCTTACTGCTGCTTACCCACGTGCTACTTTCTTTAAAAGAAAAGAAAAAGAGTTTGATAGGAAAGTGATGAAAAAAGGGGCACGAGGAGGGAAAGACAGTAGGGAAAATAGCTAGGCATGTGCAGGAAGGGTATAGGAAAGGTCCATAGCTGCCCATTTCTTCTACAGCAACAGCTGTGCATATACACTAAATTTGCTGGTACATTTGGACCCTCAAACCCCTGCGAGAGGGGTGAGGACAACATATATTCATTGTAATGCCAATTAGACCAGATTACATGTGTCCAGTGGACATGTGTGCAAAATGGACAGCTATGTATGGGGCGAGAATTTTTTGTGGAAACAGATTGCCCTTTTTTTCAGGTGAGAGTGGGATGTTGGGGAGGGGTAGTAGGAATATTTGGGGAGTTAGGTTGGGTAGGTTAACAGACAAGACAAACAAGATGCATACAGGGTCAGTATATGACACATGTGGGGGGTAAACACCTTGGAAGGGGAGGGGTGGTTGGAAGTCGCAAGCCCATGGGCCCCCATCTAGAAACAGTGGGACTGAGGTCCCCACCCATGGGCAGTCACCACTACACCTTCACGATCCCAAAGGTAGCTGTGTTGGGGACTGTGTAGGAGGGGCAGGCTCACCCTCTAATTGTGCCATTCGACCCTCAAGCTGGTGTAGCCAGACTCAATACTCCAGATCGAGCTCCCTATGCACCACAGCCCAGACCTGTTGACGGGCGACAGGTTTCCTTCCACGCCTGCTCTGAGGGGGGGGCTAGCCCATCCCCTACAGCGGTTCAACACAAAGTTGGCGCAGGGCCCATAGAGGAGGAGGTGCCAGGCTGGGCCCCAGATGTGCTGGTGCCTGGTGCCATGGCCAGCTGAGGTGGGACATAGGGGTCCGCTGGAACCGACCTTCCCATATGAGCTATGTTGTCACAGGTTTATAACTGATATGGGTTAATATCAGTCAACAGCATTCAGGATTAGTTATAACAGCATACATAGGTATTACCATAACCCAAAACACCAGATTTAACACAGTTGCAGAGCAAACAGAACACATGCATATATGGAACAACAGTGGCCATTACAAGAGCATGCAGGTTTCATTGATGGCAACAGGCCACCAATATGGGTGTATTTTAACATGGCACATGCATAGAAACAAATGTGAGAATGTATTACCCACTAGGATATTTGTCCAGCAAAGGTTTGGAGTGTACACATACCAGCTGAGGAGTGTCATTGGGTTATTTTGTACATATGGTAGGGGTGAGAGAGAGAGTTCAATTAACAACTAATATATCCTTGTAATTTTCACAGCATTCTTAGTCACTGCAGTGCTATTTCCCTTACATGTATTATTACACTACCCAATGGCCTTATATTGTACACTGGTATGTTTATAGATTATTATATATGTGACCTGTGTCTTACATACAGGTATGACAATATGCAGGTGTTAATGCAACATATGTTGAGAATTGCTGTCATATACTTTGGATGAGGAGCTAGAATGACAGGTCTGTTTTCATATACATTCTATGACTATGTACACATTTGACTATCAGTTATATGTCATTAACAGCTGCCTACATTTCTTAGATCATCACATTGATTTGTCAGGGGGATGGGATACTAGGCTGATGATATGGGCCATTTATCTGGACATGCTGGAAAAATTGGAACAGTTGTGGGGTATGAATATGCATACAACTTTCAATTTGAACATTCTAGCAAATTCTGTACAGTTGTTGGGTGTAATTATGCATACAACTTTCTATCTGAACATTGTAACAAAATCTGTACAGTTGTGGGGTATGATTATGCATACAACGTAGTAGCACTCCCAGGATTCAAAACTCTGCTGTGTGTCAGAAAAATTATAGCTAACATTACAGTACACTGTGCTATCAGGGAATTGATGCAAAGCTTTCTACTGTTTTCTATCTATGTCTCCCTCACTTGTACAATATGACTGACCTCTTGGCACTTCCATCATTGTTATGCAGGACTTCATACACATTTTATCTGCATACCACAGTGTGGGTGACACTGCTTAAAATACAACAGTACCGTTTATAGTATGCAACAGTTCGCCAACATATGACAGAAGAGTAAACAGAAGCACTCCATGGGTTATACTTTTATTTACAGACTATTATACATTTATTTCTACTGGTACAACACTTTCTAAGGCTCTTATATTTATTTGTTATGACAGTACATGCAGACTAATTACTAACCTGCCTTGCGAAGCAGCCTTTGCAACCTAGCATCATGGGTTTGCTGCTTCGTAGCCATCTCATTTGCAGCTGTCAGAAAAATACACTGATATTTAGCCATACCTATCCATAGTATACACAAGCTAGGCAATTATTTACTACTTAGTAGAATGAGTACTTAGTATTGGGGCATTGGGCATCTGCTGAGACTCCTGGATCAACTGTTCCAGTACATCCCTCCTCTGCCACTTCAGGTCAGCATGGTGGTGCCTGACCTGCTTACCAGTCCGGGGGATACCTGTGGCATTGGTGAGGTCACGTGTGAGACTGTCCCAGGCCTCTGTTTTATACTGTGAGCCCTGGTACTGGCCCTGCAGTAGTCTCTGTTCATGGTGTTTTACCAGGAGCCATAACATGAATTTTGACTCCTGGATTCCCCAGTGCTGCACTTTAAATCGAGTGCCTTCACCCACACCAGCTATTCTGCCTGCAGTAGGAAGTTGCAACCAGTTATGAGAAGTATTCCTGCCTGTGGGGTTTAAATACGGCCAATTTCCCGCACCTTCCCATAATTGGCCGGTTTTGAAAAGGCTAAGCTATGGGCACACCTGCTTACATACAGTTGGCACTGCTTAAAGAGGTATATCAGTAGGCAGCTTGAATTGGCTTCCCTACACATTGCTTACACTTACTAATTTAAGCTGTGCAGCGGTTAGCATTGTTTAATAATTAATTTGCACTATATTTGCCTTTTGACAATGATTTATTCTTCATTACAGGTTATATATGTGTCTAGTATATGTGATTCATGTATACATACACTGTATGGGGAACTGGGGACTTCTACACTTTATTACAATAACACCTCAAATCTCGTTAACTAAAAAAAGTTAGCGACTGTGAGAAAACTGAAAGTAGCCACAAAACCAGATAGATATTAGCGCTTTCTTTCACTTTATTCTTATCGTGAACTTCCTCAGAAAACCAGGATGCCTCCCAACATCCTGGTTTTAAACCCGTAAAACAGGAAATGATGTTATTATATTAGTCATCTGTCCCAATAATAATATATATATTTTTAAAAACATTTAACATTTAAACATACTTATCGAATATGACACTTATATTACATTCTAAAAGGTGTCATCTTAAAAAATGAAAAAGATGTAGTTATTTAACACAATGAATGAAATTAAAAATGCTGAAACGCTATCAAGTCAATAAAAGACGTAACCATAATTAATATAGTAAATTCCTACTAGGACACTTTAAACATAATATATGTTTATGAATATGGTAATATCATAATATCATAAAAATGATCAGTAAAGTGATCAGTTGGAAAAATATCAAACAATGAGACATACAACCTGACACAACCATCTGTGACAGTCTCTCACCCCCACCCGCTCACACACACGCGTACACTCAGACACTAACACTAGAATCCAAAGACACTCATAACGACCCAATAAACACACCAAAATGATGTGTATGCACACTCTGATACAAATGTGGACCTAGAAAGGGACACTCGCTCTAAGATGCGCCTGTGCGTGCCTACTGTGAAACCAAATGTTAAAGTACTGGGGTGTGAAAAGCCCAAAAGATACAAACGGAGGCTACAAACTGAAAAATGTCTCTGATGAGGGTGTGTGTGTATAAAGATGTATATAATGAATGGGGAAATAAACTAGGGAGTATGTAGACACATAGAGCATGAAATGGTGTGTATGGAAAAAACAACGTGCGTGCACATAATGTTCTTATATATATATGCACACAAATGATAAATATTGGTCCACGTACAAACAAACAAACACGCATGTTATAGGAAATGGAACAAAATAATGTGCCTAATTATCTATATGATAGGAAACATTTGATATTTATCGATTCGTTGAGACCAGGGGGTTCATCTGCTCCCAAACACAACTGCCATAATGACTCTTTCTGCTCTAACTTGTTATTCAAATCTCCCCTTAGCAGACTTTTCTCTACATGATCTAAAACAAAAAAACTCAAATTTTTTGAAATCCATATATTCCAATGAGTGTCTTGCCAAAGAATTATTCTTATCTTTATTCTTTATGGCTAAGGTAAGATCTTGTATCTTGTAATGTATCTTTTGGGCTTTTCACACCCCAGTACTTTAACATTTGGTTTCACAGTAGGCACGCACAGGCGCATCTTAGAGCGAGTGTCCCTTTCTAGGTCCACATTTGTATCAGAGTGTGCATACACATCATTTTGGTGTGTTTATAGGGTCGTTATGAGTGTCTTTGGATTCTAGTGTTAGTGTCTGAGTGTACGCGTGTGTGTGAGCGGGTGGGGGTGAGAGACTGTCACAGATGGTTGTGTCAGGTTGTATGTCTCATTGTTTGATATTTTTCCAACTGATCACTTTACTGATCATTTTTATGATATTATGATATTACCATATTCATAAACATATATTATGTTTAAAGTGTCCTAGTAGGAATTTACTATATTAATTATGGTTACGTCTTTTATTGACTTGATAGCGTTTCAGCATTTTTAATTTCATTCATTGTGTTAAATAACTACATCTTTTTCATTTTTTAAGATGACACCTTTTAGAATGTAATATAAGTGTCATATTCGATAAGTATGTTTAAATGTTAAATGTTTTTAAAAATATATATATTATTATTGGGACAGATGACTAATATAATAACATCATTTCCTGTTTTACGGGTTTAAAACCAGGATGTTGGGAGGCATCCTGGTTTTCTGAGGAAGTTCACGATAAGAATAAAGTGAAAGAAAGCGCTAATATCTATCTGGTTTTGTGGCTACTTTCAGTTTTCTCACAGTCGCTAACTTTTTTTAGTTAACAAGAGTTTTTTTTCGGAACACCTCAAATCTATGTTTACTGCAATACTCCCGTTCACATATTTATGTTCTGTGGCAGGTTATACAACATCACACTGTACATATATTCAGTTCACATGTTTGGTTTGATTTTCCTGTGGTGAGGATTAGTTTGCTGTTACCTCATTTATATGCATTGCTATGATGGCTTAGTGGTTAAGTACTGTGACTGTGGTATACCGGGTCCTGAGTTTGAGCTGTGCAGTAGCTGTTTATTTTTGTTGCTGGGCAGAACACGGCCTGTTGGATACAGTGTGATTAAGGTACTTTTGAACAGTTGTAAGTGGGTTTGCATGGGGGTAAGCACTGCCTACACAGGTTAAGCAATTTAGAAGCTTACTGAGTGTAAGACACTGTAACAGGAAATTAGCAGTGCTTACCTCCACTCCAACCTACGCATTCAGCCTTAAACTCGCTTACTAGTGCTGACATATGCTTGCTACTGCTTATCGCTGCTTAACCTAACTACTGTTTTATGCATTATGATACTGACACCTCGCATGTGCATTTCCTGCAGTACTCCAGTTCATATATGTGTGTGTGTGTGTGTGTGTATATATATATATATATATATATATATATATATATATATATATATATATATATATGTTATTTCGTGGCCAAACATTCAGTCTGTGAACATATATACTCTTCTTTGCTTACCTGTGAGGCATGGTATGTTACTCCGAGGATTCTTTTTAGCAGAATTTATGGGGTTGTCCCGCTAGGGACGAACATGCATTTGTTTAAGATTAGACTTAGCAGGTCGACACTGTTTCTTCCACTGGTAGTATCCTGCCAGTAGTCTAGGAAGCAGTGCTCTGCAATGCTTAGCGGTGCTTAATATTTGATTTGCATGATATTTGCCTTTTAGCATTGGTGTCTTCTTCATTACATGTTATATATGTGTCTTGTATCCTTGATTCATGTGTACGTACACTGTATGGGGTCCTGGGAGCTTCAGCACTTTATTACAATAACACCTCACATTTGGCCTTACTGCAGTACTCCAATTCACATATTTATGTTATGTAGCAGGTTATACAATATCACACTGTATATAGCTTCATTTCACATGATCAGTTTGATTTTCCTATGGTGAGGATTTGTTTGTTGACACCTCACTCTTATGCATTGCTATAATAGCTTAGTGGATAACTACTGTAGTGTAGAGAGTCCTGGGTTCGAGCCTTGCAGAAGCTGTTTATTTTGCTGCTAGGCAGAACACGAGCCGTTGAATGCAGAGTGATTAAGGCATTTTAAAGCGGTTGTAAGCAGGTTTGCGCGGGTTTGTGCAGAAGTAAGCACTGCTAACTTCCGGATATGGTTTCTTACACCTAGTTAGCTTCCCCTTTGCTTACTCTGTGTAGGCAATGCTTGCCCTCATGCAAACGCAGTTACACACGCTTACTAGTACTTATATATGCTTACTACTGCTTATTTGTGCTTAAACCTGCTTACTAGTGCCTTATTCATTATGACACTGACACTTCACATGTGCATTTAATGCAGTACTCCAGTTCACATTTAAATGTTATTATGTAGGTTATACAGCAAAAAGATGTAAAAATATGTTCACATACAGATTTCACATGGAAAATGATATGTGCTGCAGTGGGACTCGAACCGAGAATGCCTGTTCGTTAGGCAGATGCTCTAACCATGACACTATTGCTGTGCTGTTTCATTTGCATATATATTACTTGTTATCCTCTTCAGCCTTTTCAGCTGCTTTAACTGTAGCTAAGCAATGGGCAAACCCGAGTACCTATGGTTAGCTGTACTTGGGGTTTTAAAAAAAATAAAGGGGTTTCCTCTTTTTATTTTTATGTCCTGTTACTGTTGTACATATGGGTGACTGTTGGTGGGGATATGCAAACACCTATGAGCAGTCCCACTCATTTATTTACAGTTTCTGCTGTTCTCCTTTGCAGGGGCATGTTCATTCTGAGAGCTCTGCTCTCAGACACGCCCCCTCCGTGTTGGATTTGAAGCTCAGGCAGCGCACCTTCATTAATATGCGTGGTGCGCTGCCATCCTCCTCTTAAACTGCTGCTTCCGTGCAGGACTAGATTAGTCCTGCATGGAAGGTTAGTAAATCTGGGGGAATTCATTTTTACTCAATCTTAAATGTATCAACAGAAAATAGTAAGAGCAGAAGAGGCAGAGAATATTAATAGATTATTTCTTAATGTCAAGTGTTCATATTCCTGAATAAAACATCTCCCCTCATTACCTCACAAGTTATATATAGGTTGGATGTTATCAGACGTCTTGATAAAAATGGTTAAATGTTTGTTATTAATATGGTTTCTGCCAACAAATATGTTACAAACCCCTCTTATCCATATGTTATGATACAGGTCAACATATATGTGTGTGTCTTCTGAATTCAAGCTACTTTACTATTTGATCTACAAAACAGATGTCATTTTTTTTTACTTTTTATTTCTATGACATTTAAATTCTTAGGTCATTTTTACAGTTTTTTTCTTCTATGTTCACATTATAGCTGGACATGGATTAACTCAGACATAGATGAATCAAAAGTATAGTAAATATGGGCAATAGCAAATTCCCTTTAACCTATGTATTCTGAAGGCTATGAAGATTGAAACACCAGTGAATGTTATTATTTAATGGTTGCAAACCTCCATGACTTGACAAAAACATACAATTGCAAAAGAAACAGACCAGGCATTTTTAGGTCAAACTATGACCATTCAAATTCTGGACAGGTTGAATGGTGTAGGCTTTATGAGGAACTAACATGCCCACACACCTCAAAACAAGCACAACCCAAATATGCATACATACCACTCAGGTTCTTAGCACAAAAAATCTGAGCAAAGCCAAAAAGTGTGTGTGTGTGTGGGGGGGTTAATTACTGCTTTTATAAGCTTGAAAATTTGCTGTAATAACAAGTTTTGTGTTAACATGCAAGTATGTGTTTTATGTCCATACATTTTCTTTCAAGGTATGTGAAAGAGAAATGTCATGTCTGTCATTATTTAGTGGTGTCAGCCTTCAATGGTTTGTCAAAAACCCACTAATTTTATGAGGAACATACCAACAATATGAGGAACTTAAGTGAGCATTCTGTGAAATTCCTGACAGTTGGGTGATATGCCAAACCTCCCCAATAAAAGTAATAAAACATGAGTCTCCCGCAACAACAGTCCCAGATATGGTAGATACTGAAAGGAAAAAAAACCTTCCTAAACAGGACTAAAATCCCACATATCACAAATAAAAGGCATGACTGCTACTATAATACCCAAATTAACTGCTTGGAAAAGACAGAGCAAATATATCTGTATACCCCTCTCATAATACCCGCATAGTGAACAAACTTTTGAATTTTCCATTTTCAATTTCTTTTCTTACAATTTTTTAATAACTCAGAGAAAGAATTCAGTCCTGAGGAGCTGCTTTGCTTACCTCTCAAGCCCTCAGCTGCACTAGTCCTTTCGCTTCTCAATTTTTTTTTTTTAACAAGAGTCTTTAAAATTGTTGACATCACCTAAAAGGCAGCACTACCTAATTGCCCAGCATAACAGGCATCTCTCTGGTCAAAGAACAAGCAGGTCACTGACTAGGGACAGTGTACAGAAATGATGTTCTGTTGAAGTGACAAAGAACCCACCAAGCCCATGGGTTAAATGGGTTCCTATGACGTTATCGAATTGCTGAAACCTCGAAACTGTAAACATCGAACACAGTTAATCGAAGTTTCAGCAATTCGAACTAAAAAAAAAAGAAAAAAAGGTGAACAGTTAAATAACTGCTGTAAGCGGGGGGTAAGCCCCCTGCACCCCCACGCTCCCCACTCTTTAAATATACCAACTCCGAGATCGCACTACAGTGCAGTAAAGGGAAATATCTCGGAAAGATCTTGGAGGTGCTATATTTAAAGAGCGGGGGGTGTGGGGGGTGCAGGGGGCTTGCCCCCTGCTTACAACAGTTGATTTATGTTTTTTGTTTTTATTTTTTTTTTACGTATTCGAAATTATGAAACATCAAACATACAAGTTTGATCTTGTAGTGTTCAATGTTTCATGATTTTGATAACGTAATAGGAACCCGGGTTAAATAGATATCAGGTGTTACCCCTCCCTCCCATCCATTGCCATAGGCTTAAGACAAAACATTTTGTTCCCAAACAATATTTACCAACTGCTGATATATTACATACAAGAAAAATAAAACAAAATCTATAGTAGTTTCCAGAATGCCCACTATTTCAGCTGCTAAGTTAAGTTCTTTGCCTTTGGCACAATTATTTATAACACAAATTTCTACAAATTTAAGAAAGAATTATTTGCAAAACACCATTAGTACTAATCTTAGACAGACTCTATAAAAAGCTAAGATAAATATACCTATTTTTGTTGTCAAATTCTATGCACTTTTAAAAACAAGTCATTTTTTACCAGAAGAAAATATCTGCTGTGAGTGAAACATACTTTTTTTTGGTGCCAGTATGAAGATGGAAAGATGTTGAAATAAATTTTGACACAGACTATTGGGGCCGCAAATTATAAGTTAATATACTGTAGTAAAGTTGATGAAGATGGAGTGAGCCTTAAGAAACTAAGTACATCAAAACGGATGACTAAATATTTGGCAGGACTTTATGAAATGGAATCACCCTGACATATTGTAAGTTCTTAAATTTAGTGATAAAGATCTGGATGCTGCAGCTGTATCAATTAGGAGAAAATACAACTGGATCTAACACTGCTATATACTAATGCACATTTTCTGAGAAAGTTTGTAGAAAGTCTGATTTTTGGACATGCATTTAGAAATCACACAATTGCCAGGAAAATGTGTCAAGACTTAGATGTACATATCATTGTAAGAAACTTCCCATGGTGAAATATGTTTTACCAGCCTGAAGAACTGACAGTTAGCACTACAGACAGATGCTGCATAATTCTATGACACAAATCTTATTGATCAGATACAAACTTTACTTGTCACTCATTACCTAGAACTGCAGCTTAAAGGTTGGCAAAAAAGAATGAATATAGACCACCTGTCATCATTCCTAATACCAACAGATCAGTATGTCCTCTCTTCACAGCATGACAGCAACTTAGAAAGTTAAGGTTCAAAAATTAAGGCTTTAGGACACTGAAACTGTTGACAATGCAAGATCCTTAAGAAATACATTATTATGCATAATATAAATGTCAAATGCACCACAGTACAGACAAATGATTACAAGAACGAAATCTTACTTGTGAACGTACAGCTGCTATTTAGTTTGGCACTTAGCACAGGAAATTAAAATTGAGGCCAATATTCATAGTCACTCCCAGAAAATGCACAGAGGTATTCCTGATGCTTATGAATTAACTTAGCAAAGGTGAGATTCATAAAGGCCATTTACACTAATGCAAAAGGCCTTAAAACTAATGAGATGCAAACGAGAGATGTCGTATAGCATAGTATGCTAATAAGGCAGTTTTGCAATTCATAGTCCAACATCCACACAGTGTGCACATCCATTCTTAAAGGTAATGCCTTGCTTTTGATATTGTAGTTGCAGTTTGCAATCTCGCTTCCAGCCATCCCTTAAGTAGTTTGTCCAAGTATACACAATCTCCTCCCTGACATATAAACAAATTATTTCCCACAACAACCCCTTTATTAGTTTGCCTTAAGTATGCACAAGCAATAAAATGACAGAAAATAAATTATTTTGCTCAGCAACTATTTCAGCAGTCTGACAATCTATGCACAAGCACTTCTCTGACACACAAATTAATTATTTACTCCAGCAACTCATCAGGAGTATGTCCAGGTATGCACAAGCAGCAAAATGAAACTTTGACTCAAGCGACTCCTTCAGGAGTATGTCCATGTATGCACAAGCAGCAAAATGAAACTTTGACTCAAGTGACTCCTTCAGGAGTATGTCCAGGTATGCACAAGCACCAAAATGAAACATGGGCAAGCACCAAAATGAAACATTTCCCCAAGTGACCCCTTCAGTAAAATGTTCAGGTCTGTACAACCACCAAAATGAAACATTTCTCCAAGTGACCCCTTAAGGAATATATCCAGGTATACACAAGCACCTAAGTGAAACGTTCTCCCAAGTGACCCCTTCAATAAAATGTCCAGATATGCACAAGCTCTAAAATGAAACATTTAGCCAAGCAACTCCTTCAGCAAAATGTCCAGGTATGCTCAAGCACCAATCAATCTCCAATCACACCTCCTTATTCTCCTGAAAGGTCCTGCTTAATGGCATAAATTCTGGGCTATTTACACATTTAGTATGCAAGCAAGCTCTTATAGATTCATGCCTATGAGTCATACTCACATGCATCCATGTAAGGCAGCATATTAGCATGGCCCTATCACTTATGTGTTAAGCATGTTATACTTTTGTGAGGGGGCAGATTTACAACAATTCCTTCTCATTTTTGTATTTATGCTGAATGTCTGGGATTTGCATATAGATGTAATGCCACGCTTTGTGAATCATGGCTGCTAAAATGGGAAGCCGTAGACTATGAATACCTCCCTGAGAGTTGTCAAATAACTGTTTCCTATACACAGGGTTGGATTTCCTCATCCCTTATTGGAATGTTGTGTGACTCTGAGCAAGTCACTTAATCTTATGACATTCTGGGACAATTGGAACATTGGCTAGTCTCCTCAAAGTTCTCTTATACTGCATGCCTACTAACTACATATAGGTTCGCTGGTACATAGGTAAGCATTAGGTTAGCTGCCCTTGTGGGCCATTTTCAGCCTGGACAGCTTCTCTTTTTCTGCTCAAAAATAACCTATCCTATTTAGTCATAAAGCCACCTTACCCACCCCATGGTCAATAATTATCTATTACCCCTAATGCCATAATAAGTGGGATCATACTACAGATAATTTTTCCTTAGCAAAAATATTGTTCTATAGGGATGTGGCTGACTATTGGATAAGATGGCAATATAGCTCTTTCTCTAACAACCCACTGACTGGTTATTTTTTATAATTGTATTACTTCAGTTAAGTGAGTCAACTGGCATTTGAAGTCCTAAAATACTACATCATGGCTGTAGAATTGATTGAGCAGTTTAAAATTGCAAATCCTGAGAGGAGAATGATTCTCCTGTTTATGAAACATTTCCACTTCTTGGTAGATGTCTCAGCTTTTCAGGAAGAAACCAGAAAACAGTCAGAGAGAATTTCAGCACTGGTGCAAAGATGAAAAACTCTGAAGGGAAAATGGATAGCATTATTATATCAATGGCATTTAAACACTACAAACTGACTCATTACATAAAAAGTTAGTAAATCTGCAACAGAAAATAGATGCTTTAGGAAACATTTTCTAGATGAAATAATGTGCTCATTATTTGGTATACCAGAAACCATCCTCCCACAGAAATTAGAATCTTTTGTTCTTTTAGTGATTACAAAAAATGATAAAACTGCAACAAGAACTGCCTGACAGAAAAGACAGAATTCACAGAGTAAATCTGGGTGCTAAGATGCCGGCAGGACCAGGCATATACCCATGGTACTTGCTTCTTTCCAAACAAGGGAGTACAGTTATTCAGAGAAGACAGCATAAATGAACAGAATGGAGGAACTACAAATTAAGTTTGCAGAGAATTTCTATTCAGGCCTTTTTTAGCAGAGAAAAGATTGGTCCCACTTAAGACATTTGTTTTACCAGGCAGGCATTATTACTATGTTTTTCTCTCCATTGCTTTAGCATTAAGAATGAGGACGTTTCCTAGCAGTTAAAGGACAAAGCAGCTGCATGACTCTTCTTAAGAAGGGAAAACTCAAACTGAACATCACTCCCCAGATCTGGAGCATATCCTGTGCACATAGATCAGAAGCCAGTAAATGTTGAAAAGACAGCAGTTGATCTAGACAGACCAAAAACTCTGCTACAACAAGAGAGAGAGAGAGAGAGAGAGAGAGAGAGAGAGCAAAATACAAAATACATGAGTTATGAAACAGAGCAGAACACCCATCTAGTTAATGTTAACCAACAGAAAACTTTTCTATGCTAAAGTAACTGGGACAAGACCAAAAGATGGGCCAGATAGAGCAGCTTTTAGAGACAGATGTCCTTCCATGGGATCTGGGCAGGATGAGGATAGACATAAAAACAGGAGGTACAGGAAAAAATGTAACTTGGATGTGATGGATGAATACTGTTGGTCAAAGGAAGGACTTGCAAATTACCTCCTTTTAATTTCATTTTGCACAATGTGTAACATTTTAATTTGCAAGGGCAGCATCTCCATTTACACCAAGAAAAGGCAACGGAAAGCAGAAATGTATCTCGAGTGTGGCAAAGAGGGCAGCTGCCCCAGTGCATGATGTCAAGAATTGTGATCAGGAGATGGGCTATAATGAGGTACTACACTGGCAGCATTTAGGAAGAGTGATAGTGCATTAATGGTCAGGGAATGATCAGTGATAGTGCATTAATTGTCAGGGAATGATCAGTGAAAGTGCATTAATGGTCAGGGAATGATCAGTGATAGTGCATTAATGGTCAGGGAATGATCAGTGATAGTGCATTAATTGTCAGGGAATGATCAGTGATAGTGCATTAATGGTCAGGGAATGATCAGTGAAAGTGCATTAATGGTCAGGGAATGATCAGTGAAAGTGCATTAATGGTCAGGGATTAAGCACTTCAGTGCTCTGTGTGTCATAACTATTATTCCAGAAATCCCTTCAAGCCAATTCATAAGAATGAATATAAGTGTTTATTCTACTAAAGTGACTTGTATAAAGTCACACAGCAGTCAACTGGAGGATATATATTAGCACTATTTATTATAAAGGATGTTCAAAAAAGTGTTACAACCAACTTTATGCGCAGATAATGCAATTAATAAGATGAATATCAAAATATATAATTTACAGTACATATTTCCTACACTGTGGATATTCTCTCCTGGCAATTCAAAAGTTAAGATGAGGTTATTTGCAAGGCAAAGCTGATTTAAGATATACTGTACTAGCAAGGGATGGAACAGTAATATAGGAAAGCACATCTTCTGAGGGGCAGACTTATTCTGGGGAAGCATTTTGTGAATTACCAGTCTGAGACCTATAATAATAAGTCACTGTTGTTATCTACAGAGTTCTTAACTACCTCTGAGGGGTCTTACCCTTTCACAGGATTCACAAAGTCTGCAGCCCAGCTTTTGGAACACTAAGATGACTTTTACATACACAGATTGTATGGCAGCTGTTTAGGTCTGTGGTATTAGTGTGTTCCCTTTACAGTACAGACTCTTTCAAGCGCAGATAGCTATAATCCTGTGCTTAATTATTGATTTTTTAATAAATAATTACTATAAACAAGAAAAGGAAAACAAAAAACAAATTGTCACCCATGAACATTTATTATCCTGATGCCTATGGAAGAAGCCTTCCAGGAAGGATAAAATTCAACACACAAACACCAAATATATACAAAAAAGAGATAATGATGCCATTAGCAAATGACAAGAAAAAAACTTTCCAATTGCAAGCATAATTTAATCCAAATAGAATTATAGCATTACATTTAAAATGCACTTTCTTTATGTAATACAAAGCTTTTAACAGTACTATTTAATGTTTGTTTCTGCTGATTGGTATCCTTCCTGGAAAGTTTTATCTGCGACATTAGGAGAATAAACTTTCAAGTGCAGATTTTTTTTTTGAATGGTTATTATGTGACTTTTGGGCAACTGATTACACAGCAGTTATCAAACTGATTTCACTTTTATGCTTCTTGTCATGAAATCTGGATCCATGTCTAAGTAGGCTAATTTTAGCCAGTCTGGACGTCCTGGACCACTCATTTGTTAGTTAGGACTTCTCAGAGGACCAACATCCCTCCAGCTTCACTTAAGGGAGCCTTGATAACTCCAGCCTAGAAGTAAATATTTTTATAACTCAATCTTCTTGGTAACTACTGCTCCATCGCAATCTTCTGCTTTAAGTATCATTATTCAGAAGGAGGTTTATGTGCAGCTTTAATCATTTATGTGAGATCAAAATCTCCCCAATCATTTTTTTATGTCTTGATTTCAAACATACCATAGTACTAATAATGCCCTCAATAGCACTTTTAGTAACTTCTTAAAGGTTAGTAGCCTCCTTAGAACTTTCTGCATCACTTAACATGGATGTTCATGGTTTAATGCAGAACAGACAATGACTGTAATTTGCTATTCCCTTAAATGTCTTGGACTACTTCAGATCCTGTCTTTTCAGCTGTTTCCAGAGAGTTGTACCTGATATCAAATCCTGTGCCAAACATATGATTTATGCAGTACTGGTGAGTTTAGATTTAATTCCTTTGCTATTTATCGGTTTACATTCATGTGTGCGCATTGCACAAGGGCAAACAGCAATAGTCTGAAAGGCAGTTTGCAAAGTTTGCAAATGCAGAATGGAAAAAGGATCGAATGTAAAATGAGCAAATGCACATTGACATTCACTCATTGCACATTCGGCATTTTGGGGCAGATTGCACTACAGTGGGGATCGGGAAATGGTCCCTTTCCCTACTGTAGTGAGATCTCAGAGTTAAAATATTAAAGTAGAGGGGGTGTGGGGGGTGCAGGAGGGCTTGCCCTCCTGCTTTACACTTCATTAATTTTTTTCTTGACATTTATATTCGAAAATCAGCGAATCTACTTTTCGATTTGCTGATTTCCGAACATTTAAAACTGTTGCTGTTTTCATTTTTGTGGTTACGATTCACTCATATGAGCAATCGCACCACTGTGTTTCACTGTTATAAAGGTAAACCCTATTTGTCATATAAAATTTCCTTTGCACAAAATAATTAGATAGAAGGATCCATAGTAATACTGCCACGTAGATGATATCTAAGCATGCATCTCATCAATTCTCTTATGGACAGCCAGTGGGTAAAACGTAACCATTTGAAGCTCAAAACTTTCAAGATATGCCTTGGGTAAACAAACCACTTTAAGAGAATATATATACACACATATATATGGTTTCATTTCAGAATCCTGAAATATCACAATCCTGAATTTCATAAAACTTCATAATCTGGAAGCCCAAAATACTGAAAACTCAAAATCCTGAATCCCAAAACACTAAAAACACACAGGATACATATACTGACCATAGACAACACAAACCATATTACATGCCACCAAATATAAGCAGAGGGGCAAGCCCCGCTGCGCCACCACACACCCTGCTACTTAAATATATCAACACCAAGATTGAATTTCACTATTCACTACACTATCATGAGTTATGTTGTAGTATAGCAACTTAAAAGGGAACATTACTAAGGTTACAACAGGCAGTCATGAAACATATGATGATATGTTTGCCATGTTTTTCTGTGGAGTGCAACCTTGGAGTTGATATATTTAATTAGCAGGGAGTGTGGGGGTGCAGCCCCCCACATGTGGGGTGCAGGGGGTTTGCCTCCCTGCCCATACTTGGTGAAAAGTACTATCCTCTCTCTTGTATGTGTTTCTGTGTTTCTTTGTTCATGAATATTGTCATTCTTTGTGCCCTGTATATGTTCAGTATTTTGGGATTCAGGATTTTGAGTTTTCAGGATTTTGAATTTTCAGGATTTTGGGTTCAAGATTATGAAGTTCAGGATTGTGATATTTCAGGATTCATACAGATATATATATATATATATATATATATATATATACATATATATATATATATATATATATATATATATATATATATATATATATATATATATATATATAGACACACACACACACACACACACACACACACATACACACACACACACACACACAAACAAACACACACAAACACACATAAATAAATAAATACAGATGCAACAATATGGTACAACATTTAGTTCAAGAAGCAGTTAACAATGCTAAAATATGAATAGAAAATGGAATTATGCTTAGCAGAGCTTTATGAATAAGATGTAGCTATTCACCAGAGGGCCATCCCAGTCAAACCCAGACTGTTTGTGAATCACCACCTAGTTATCTAATTTATATTTAAAATGAGGTATTGAATCATATTGCTTAACATGTAGAGGAAGTTTATAAAGGGTTGGGAGGTGGTGACTTACAAGAATGCCTGTGCACATTGTTGTGTTTCTCGAATTTAGGTCTCTGATTATAGTATTGATATAGATATTGGACTCGTGGGGAAACAGGAAGTCTAGGACAACTGGGTCTCTAATAGGTTCAGAGGTTCATAGGTAGGTACTAGGCTATTGGCCCTGGGGCCTATACAAGCCCAGCCAAAAAGATACCCTGGCTTTTGCCACCCAAGAAAATTAGTTTCCTGTGCCACTGTCGAGCAGAGCCACAGAGGTGGTCCCCGGAGTGAATTTCCTTTTTCCTATCCAGTCATGAAGATTTTTCTTGAAGAGTGCTAATGAGGAGCTTTGTTTGATATAGATAGGTAGTTTATTCCAGAGTATGTGAAGTCTCTGGGACAGGAATCTATCCCTCCGGCATGTTTGGTTTATTGTGGTGACAAGGTTTAGGTCCCTAGAGCATGTAGCTCGGAGGGATTGGGATTTATTTAAGTGGAGCATATCCAACAGCTCTGGGTTTGACATAGCTTTGTATGCTAGGCAGAGATCACCTCTGAGTAGGCGATATGTGACAGAGTAAAGCTGGAGTTTCTTGAGACGGTCTGCATAGGGCATCTGTTTGAGGCCGGTAGTCCTCTTTGTGAGGTATTTCTGTGGCTTTTCCAGTTGTTGTAGATGTCTTGTGAGGTACATACCAAAAGGGGCATTGTACTCTATAATGGGTCTAATGAGTGATGAGTAGAGGGGAACAATTACCTCTTTTTTCTTGATATGAAACCTTTTGTGATAAGGAGTGCCAGGTAGAAGGATTTACTGACAACTGTGGCGATGTGATTATCAAAGGTGAGACTACTGTCCACCTGTGTCCCAAGGTCTCTTATCACACTTTTGGTGTTAAGTATACTACTGCCTATATTGTAGTTCATGGGTACAGAGTGTTTACCAAAGGGGATGACAATGCACTTTTTAGCATTGAGCTTGAGACCATGGCTTTGACACCAGGCATCTGTCTCAGTGAGGCCCTTTTGTAGGATGTCCACATCGTTAGGAGTTTTGATTATGGCTCCTAGTTTGTAGTCATCTGTGAACTTCATTAGCCAAAGACCTTCTATGTTAGCCTGTACTTCAGAGAAGTAGACACCAAACTGGAGAGGACCCAGGACTGAACCCTGTGGTACTCCACTTGTCACTGGTCTGAAGTCGGATTTGGAGTCTGCTACTTTCACAGTGTGGGTTCTGTCAGTGAGCCAGTTGGCAACCCATCTTGTGACATAGGGATATGGTATAATTTGGGATAATGGTGCAATAAGTGAAGCTGAGAGCTCTCCTCAAAAGTCTGTAAGATACTGAATAAAGGTGCCGAGATTCCAGACTATCTTCATAGCTCTGGGATGTTATGACTGTGATCTTTCTGGTTAAGAGCGTTTGGGGCCTTGCCAATTGTTTGATATGATTAAGGAGATACACCCCAAAGGGGCATTGTACTCAGTAATTGTCCTGATTCAATTTCTTGGCAATCCTTGTCATATGATGGTCAAAAGAGAGGAGGCTATCAGCCGAATTACCTAGGTTCCTGACAAAATTTTCATTTTGTAGTGGTGTGTTGTCAATATAGTATGATGAGAATACTATTCTTTTTAGTAATCAAGACCATTTTTACTACACCAATGGTTTACTACTGAGTGTTCATTCTGGATAACATAGATATCATAGAGCAACATACAAAACAACCTCCAGTTTTCAGTCATCTGCAAATTTTGTTAGCCAGAAGTCTTGATTCTACATTTTGTGATCTAAGAAGTAAATACCAAAAGGAGAGGTCACAACATTAAACCTTGTGGGACACCACTGATCACTTTCATACTTACTGTTGAGGCATCTGCATCTCACACTGTGTGGGCTCTAGCCCTCAGCCAGTGTGTCAAAATGCACTCCTACAACCTAAGTTGTGGATGCTGCCAGGATCTTTATATTCTGTGATACATTTTATGCCTTATTTTTGAATGTTAATGACATGTAGTGTACAGAGCACTATAATTGTGCTCTGAATTTGAGGAAAAGGCATGTTTGTTATGCACCATTTTCACATCGGAAAAGTTACTGTTAAGCTCGAGTTACCCACTTGAGGATTAACAGCAATCAGCTCTATCCAGAAATGAGTAGTGGAAAACTGTTAAAACACTTCAGTTGGACTTTTTTTTTAGGTATGGCTGAAGTGTTTAACAGTCTGAATGAACAGCTTCCCGACACTCTTCTGTGGTGGTTGCTTTCTGTGTGGCAGCAGTATCTGTGTTACAGCACTAATGCACTTTTTTTTCTCTAACTGTTGGGTTTATGGCTACTGGATCACATGCCATGCAGGTGCAACATTAATTTTATTTATAATTTTCTATGAAATTTCTATGCAGTCATTCTAACATAACTCATATGTATAGTATATTCATCTTTTGTTACAGATATGCTTCTGTTATGGCAGTAGACAGGTAAAAAAAAACATTCTCTTTAGATTACTAAGTGCCCCTTTTGCCCCACCCCCACAGCCTTTAGAAGCTTCCGGTGCCTCTGCTTGCATAAAATAACTGGTACTTGTTAAGCATGTATTCAGTTGTTGAATGTTAGCCTTGACTGCTCCTATAACCTAATGCCTGTGAGTTTGTCTGTAATTTTAAGATGTGTTGGCAAAAAATGACTTAAGGGTACATTGCACATTTATTCCTTTAAGTAGTAGACTGTTAAGATAGTTAAGGTTAATGGGAGATACCTCTCTGGGCTCATATCCTGGGTAATGTTAATTATTATGTTACTGCTGCGTGCCTTGTTCATATTTTATTACCCACAACCATAGTAACACTAGTATTGCAATGGTCATGCATTGTTGTTCAGTTGCACTTCTGTGATTGTTTTGTGGAGAATATGTGCTCAATACATGTACATGTTTGCCATTTACTTAAAGATTATGGGTACTGATATTTAACTGTCAGGCGCATATTAAAATATGGCCTAGAAGGACATGAGTATTGTACAGATTTGCAAGGTTCATGCAAGAACAAGGCTGCTAATCCCCTTGTTTTCCATATAAACAGAACAATGCTTAAAAAACTGGTCTCTATGAAAAGTTTTGTAACTTGTGGTCTATCTACAGCCACCCACAAGCCCACATTTAAAGAAGCAGAGAATGAGATGGTACTACAGGCCTTCTATCTCCATGTCTGATAACTCTTTGTTGCCCATGGCACTGAATATCCCTTCATGACAATGTCTAGGCTGAACTTATCAGCATTGTACACAGTTAGTGGTCAGCACCACAACTATTTAATGGTCAACTGCAGGGTGATGGATATGATCTCTGCTGCCATCCACTTAGCAAAAGCTGTGGCATAGGAATGATGGGCAACTGGTGGCGGGCCATCAACCAAACCAATTTTTATAGATATCTAAAGTCAGTACCACCATCACAGAGTCCTGTAGTGCAGTGCCTTATGCTGTGGCAGAGCTGGACAGGCCCTAGAGAGTTTGAACTGCAGATGTTCCAGGTATGTAGTCCTACTTTATAGTATCAAGTGCTGCAACTGCTCCCTAACTCATAACCAGTATAATGTTTATTAAAGTTGTCTTATTTATGGTTTACGGGTACATCAGGTTTACAAGTGACATGCCCATCTGGTGTAGCCTGGGGTATTAGTTTTTGTTATATATTTATAGTTGTAAGAATATCCATTGCATGTGTAGTTGTTGTGTTGCTGGTCATATATATATATTGGATATTTTTTTGCTTTTGTGTATTCACAGCTGATTCTTTATCCAGCACCAGCACTGTGGAAGTGCCCCCATCTAATGTTGGAGGATCTATAACCTCTGATAATGATTATCAGAATGAATGCTAGAGTATCTATAACCTCTGATAATGATTATCAGAATGAATGTTGGAGGATCTATAACCTCTGATAATGATTATCAGAATGAATGCTGGAGGATGTATAACCTCTGATAATGATTATCAGAATGAATGCTGGAGGATCTATAACCTCTGATAATGATTATCAGAATGAATGTTGGAGGATCTATAACCTCTGATAATGATGGAGTAATGAATTGACTGGTCGGGGGGGAGAGTGTGTGATTGCCACACTCCCTGCACAAACTTTTCTGCCTGCAGATACCCAGGATATACAAACATCTGGGATTGAAGATGTTATGGGGACCATATAGCTCAATGAAATGTGCTGGCTCCCAGAACACTGATGTCTGAATCTGCCAATATCCCTTATGGGCAGGAAGGTCTACACAGTGGGGTTGTTAACGGTGCTCACCAGACATGTGGTTACCACCTTCCAACTGAGGTCGGTGCATCAGTATCCACAATCCAATGCATTTGCAGGGTCATTGTGGAGGCACATGCTAGTTCCATCACAGCCATGGCAGAGATGTTGAGGGTGATCCTGGTTGTGCATGCTGACCTTCAGGAGTGTATACCCTGTAAGTGTGATTCATTGGATAGCCTGAATCACACATTAGACCATGCATTGTCTTCACTGGATTGTCTAACAGGGGTGAGGGGCTGTCCTCATAGCTGGTCATTTGCTACATTCATAGATGTAAGCTGAAATAGCCACAGATAAATGAGAGTCTACTCCTGCAGTGCTGGCATTTCCACAACAACATTGATTGTGGAGGTGTCTACTACCAGGTGGGTGTGCCATGGCTGTGGGAGTTGCCATGCTGGCACATCCTAAGGTAGATGTCAAAGTCACATGTGCTATGTACTAGCATCTAGCCAAGATAGCTACAGTCAGTCCATCTCCTGGCAAGGCCAGCTCTCATGGGCAGAGGACATGCATGGAAAGCTGAACTCTCTGCCATGCATAGGTTCATAGGTCGGTACTAGGCTATCAGTCCTAGGGCCTATAAAGCCTAGCCATAACAATTCCCTGGATAGTTCTTCCCACAATATTTACTTTCCTGGACCTCTGTCTAGCAGGGCAACTGACATGATCCCCGGAGTGAATTTCCTATCTCCCATCCAATCGTCCAGGTTCCTTTTGAAGAGGGCCAAGGAGGTGCTTTGCTGGACATGTATGGGCAGTCTATTCCAGAGTATGGGGAGTCTCTGGGTCAGGAACCTATCCCTCCAGCATGTTTTGCTCATTGTGATGACAAGATTTAAATCCCTGGAGCATCTGGCTCTGAGAATTGGGATTTCTTTAAGTGGAGCATGTCCAACAGCTCAGGGTTTAACATGCCCTTGTATGTTAAGCAGAGATTGCCTCTGAGTAGATGCCTGGGTACTGTACCAAGTGATAAGGCTATGTCTTTGTAGATCCATACATGCACACATGCACACACACTCACCATGACTACAGCTGCCCCCAGCACATCTTACATGTCCACTGACTCCTGTCTTTCTTGATATTAACTCCTCAATCCAGTTCAGATAGTTTGAAAAGAGCTCTGTTAGACACAGGTTCCAGCAATGATATGCAGGATGTTAACTAACAGGGTCTATTATTATGCAAGTAATCCTTCAGATAGTCTGATGACACAAGCTGTAAAAAACAGTTATACCAACTTAAGACTCAGCAGAAAATAAGGGGAGGTGGGACAAAACACTTTCAGCAGAGATCTGAAAAACTATACAGTATATCAAAAATAACAGTGCACAACTCTGAATAAAATTAGTCTGGCAACAATTTACAGTACACAATTCTGAAGAACCAAAAAATATACTTTGCTCTGTGTATTTCCAGATAGTTTGAAAAGTGCTCTGTTAGACACATGTTCCAGCAATGATATGCAGGCTATTAACTAACAGGGTCTATTATTATGCAAGTAATCCTTCAGATAGTCAGATGACACAAGCTGTAAAAAACAATTATACCAACTTAAGACACAGCAGAAAACAGGGTGAGGTGGAACAAAACACTTTCAGCAGAGATCTGAAAAACTATACAGTGAATCAAAAATAACAGTGCACAACTCTGAATAAAATTAGTCCAGCAACAATTTACAGTACACAATTCTGAAGAACCAAAAAGTATATTTACCTCTGTATATTTCCAGATAGTTTGAAAATAGCTCTGTTAGACACAGGTTCCAGCAATGATATGCAGGCTGTTAACTAATAGGATCTATTATTATGCAAGTAATCCTTCAGATAGTCAGATGACACAAGCTGTAAAAAACAGTTATACCAACTTAAGACACAGCAGAAAATAGGAGGAGGTGGGATAAAAAACTTTCAGCAGAGATTTGAAAACCTATACGGTGAATCAAAAATAACAGTGCACAACTCTGAATAAAATTAGTAGAGCAACAATTTACAGCACACAATTCTGAAGAACCAAAAATGTATACTTAGCTCTGTATATTTCCAGATAGTTTGAAAAGAGCTTTGTTAGACCCAGGTTCCGGCAATGATATGCAGGCTGTTAACTAATAGGGTCTATTATTATGCAAGTAATCCTTCAGAAAGTCAGATGACACAAGCTGTAAAAAACAGTTATACCAACGTAAGACACAGCAGAAAATAGGGGGAGGTGGGACAAAACACTTTCAGCAGAGATCTGAAAAACTATACAGTGAATCAAAAATAACAGTGCACAACTCTGAATAAAATTAGTCCAGCAACAATTTACAGTACACAATTCTGATGAACCAAAAAAGTATACTTAGCTCTGTATATTTCCAGATAGTTTTTAAAGAGTATAGTTAGACATAGGTTCCAGCAATGATATGCAGGCTGTTAACTAACAGGGTCTATTATTATGCAAGTAATCTTTCAGATAGTCAGATGACACAAGCTGTAAAAAACAGTTATACCAACTTAAGACATAGCAGAAAATAAAGGGAGGTGGGACAAAACACTTTCAGCAGAGATCTGAAAAACTATAGAGTGAATCAAAAATAGTGCACAACTCTGAATAAAATTAGTCCAGCAACAAGTTACAGTACACAATTCTGAAGAACCAAAAATATATACTTAGCTCTGTATATGTCCAGATAGTTTGAAAGAGCTCTATTAGACACAGGTTCCAGCAATGACATGCAGAGTCATTTAACAAATACAGAGCCCAAGTACAAAAACATAACATATTAGAAGTACATAGAGAAAAAAATATTTTAGCTGCTTCACTACAGGTCACCAAATGAGTCTCCACACTAACTACTATAGAACACTGTGGCCAGTTCTAGGTATCTGCCACACTTACTCTTAAATGTCTGATATTCACACGTGCACACACTCTTGGGAAAGATTGACATAGACTTACCTGCTGTATTTTTTTGCCCAAATTACAAGGTAATGGCTGCCACCAGTCAAATACCACAATACCCTTCAAAAGGGGTGTTCAATTATACTGGGTAAAATAGATATTAAAACAAATGGTAATATATGTTCCAAGCAGTAAGGCTTTTCAGGGTGTGTTATCACAATAAGCATAAAACTCTCAAGTTATTAACAATATTAACTAAATAACCAACCACAATCAGAGGTAGTAAAAAATTTAATAATAGATAAAAGGATTTAAAACATGTAAATACTGAAAAACTGATTCCAATAAACAACAGAATGTCACACACAAAAAATATGAAAATAATACTGTAGGATTGATCTCACATTGATTTTAGAAAACCTTTAACTATTTAGCTGTAGTTCTGTGACTATCTGAAGATTAACTGTCCCTATCTAATATAAACAACTCAGCAAGGCAAGATTATACTCTTATTTCTATAAGGCAAGATGAAGAATTATGTTCACGCTCCAGGCTGCTGTCTGTCTTCAGCAACTTGAACAAGTACTCTGGAAACAACTGAATTACTACTGCTGAACAGCTCTGGAATACTGAATGATAACACTGAACAACTGACTCAGAACCTGTTCTTTATACCAGATCTTTTTTAAAGTAACAGGAAGCTGCTTTGAGAATTCTACTCTCACATCAGACTTTGAAAACTAAAACAGCTGCAGTGAAGATTCTATTCTCCCAGGCTCGCACACAGTGACATGACATCTAGGTTAGCTGACCCTGTCATAACATGCATTCAGAATTCTCTTTACAAAGAACATGTACATTTGGTCAGCCAGAAGAACACTGTTTGACATTCAAACATCTTGTATTAATTGGAGTGATAATCAAAAGGTATTATCTTATTTATAGAATTATACCTAGTCATGCTGGCATATGTAACACAGGGTAATTTACAATTATTTACAAAACCTCAGCCAGTCATACTAGCACAAAGAACAATACCTAATATCCTTACCCATCTCATATGATGTAATCTGTTTTTCCAATTAAACTACAGTTTTTATCTCCGTTAGTTATTCCCCTGTTTTGGAAACTTAATTCTAGCCTGTAACTTTCATGGCTGTTTCTTACCCAGGTTAACTTTTCCAGAGAGTTTTTAGCTAACTAGATGGATCTGGGGAGCAGAGCCTACTCCTCTCTCCTCCCCTTCCACCAATCTCCCACACCCCAAATGTCTGTACTATTATAGACTTGAATACCTGTCCCTTTCTTTTCCCCATCATCCAGTCACACAATTATACAAGACCCAGCCACAGCAACTACTAACCTACCCAACTTCAATACTAAGCTCAGCAATCATTTTCTCTTTCTTACATTAGCCATTACCCAGGCACATACCCATACATGAACCACCCCTAACAACAACCAAATGTAAATCAACAATACTGAATCAACTAGCAAACCTCTTCAATAACCTTATCTGTTGTAATAGCTATGCACTACCTTTCCCATCAAACAACTAATTAATCATCTGCATCATAACTTGCACCATCATCTAACTCCTCCTTCTTCATCTATTGTCATATTTCATTCCCATACCCTTACTCTACTTACAGGAAAATATTGGCATGTGCTCTATCATTTCCCTGCATCTGTAACACACATACAAAACTTTACAAACCTACATAACAGCCCATCCCAGTTTACATTCCTTCTCACTATACTCTTATTCCTCTCTCAGAAAACATTAACACAATATATTTCATACTGTCCTATAGTGGCAGCTGGTGACATCATATCAATGGGGATGGGCTGCAGGTGGCAGCTGAATGGGTGGGGCCAACTAGAAAGGGGTTTGGCCAACTAGAAATGGGTGGGGCCATGTTACAGTGGGATCAACCCTGACCATGCTTACTAATTTACATAAAACAAGTGCTCAGTCATTATTTCACATGTTGAATAGTCTACCAACCAATACTAGACTAAAGCACATTTCAGAGTTAATGAGGTGTTTACGTTATTCGGTAACATCTGTAAACAGTAAAAAAGTGGTTGGTCTTGACTGCATTAAATTGTTATGACTGCATACGATGTAGTAAACATACACTGTACTGTATGAAGTGATCTGCATTTTATGCAATGCCAAAGGAAAAGTAAGGAGATTTGGAGTTCTCAGTGTACTATCTTAATTTATTATTCACAGTTCAAAGTCACTCCAATGCCTAATGTGCCAGTGATTCTAAGAGACAGCAAGATGCTCTCAAAGTCTACACAATTTGCTATTGTAGTTGCCACAGTTGAAAGGCAGAAAACATTGCTGCATGTATATACAGGCTGGTTTGAAGGCTTACCTATTCAGTATGCAGGAAACAGTACTTTGTACTCTGTTTCTTCCCCATAAGAGAAGCTGTGGTCTGGTCTGGAACACATCAAGTCATACTGGATTTCCTTTGTCTTTCTTTTTTCTGGACACACAAAAGGGACCATATCAAGTTTCCAAAGCAAACACAGTATTCACTGTATTCTGAAGATTACATTGCAAAAGCTTGTGTAGGTTGTTTGGAAGACTTATCTAAGGAGTATGCTGCAAACAGTACTTCATACTCTGTTTCTGCACCCAAAGAGAAGCTGTGGTCTGGTTCGGAATACATCAGGTCATACTGGATTTTTTTTTTTTTCTGGACACACAAAAGGGACAGTTTCAAGTTTTCCAAGCAAACACAGTATTCCTGTGACCCTGGTACCAAATAAGTATTTGCAGTATAGTACCAAATAAGTGCCTCTATTGTGTTCCTCTGGGTATTTGTCAGGTTTCTTACTTGAAAATAAAGACCATTCATCTCTCTTAATTTTGTGCAAGCAAATCAATAACTCTTAAATTGAAGTTTGTTATACTCCGTGTTAATGCCTTTTCTATGGATATCATAGGAAATGCAATCATTCTTTCTTGCTCCATTGTACTACGAAGAAATGTTTTAATTATTTCCATTGTTGAGAAACACCTTTCTGCCTCAGCAGTTGACATTGGTGTGGTGGCTATAATCAACAACACATCATAAATTGTTGAAAGCAGACTGGTTAATGAGTAGTCCACCAAGAATTTTAATATCTATGGATATCATAGGAAAAGCAACCATTCAAGTCTTCATGGTGATACACCACTCCATGTTCCATTCTAAGTTGTCCCCTCAAGAGGAATGGTAGTTTTGTATTGTTGCTGTGAAGAGATCTTCTGTACGGTCATTTATGTATGTTGAAAGGTTTTCAGGAAGTAGCAGCTGAGAATCCTAATGATGCCCAGTTTGTCAAATCATGATGTTTCCTGGAACCTTATGACATCATACACTTTCTTTGCAGCAATCGACAGTGTGTCTTTCAATGGTTGGGATGTTGTTGGGCCTCATCTACATCTTGCTAGGATGTTCTCTGTCTGTAGGCACTGTCCTGCAATGCTGTCGATATCTACTCTGACAATGTTAATTGCATTCAAAAACATATGTACAACCATTTCAACTTTGGTTACATCTGTGGTATGACACTGAAGTTGCTTGTAAAGAATGTCAACACGGGGCATTATATGATGGAAAACAATCAACCAAAGCTTAAATTCATCATTTTCAAGTGTTTGCAGTAACCCATTTGCTCCCTGTACAGTTGCTGCAGCAGATATAGGACACTTGTACAAATAATAAAACACTCTGACAGCAAGTTTTCATACAATGCATTTACAGTGCGGATATTAAAATTGCACCATATTCCAGACAATTGTGGCATACTATATTGCCCAGAGCAGCTTGTCTTTGAACTGAACATGAGAAAAAGGTTGGAATTCCACCAAGAGTTACAAAAATGTCGTTGCTTCAGTATTACATAGTGTGGATCTTTGAATTACCAGATTAAGTTGGTGGGCATAGCAGTGTACATAATAAGCATATTGAAATTCCTGTCTTATGATGGCCTGGACTCCATGCTGAACTCCACTCATAAAAGATGTACCATCATAACTCTGAGCAATCACTTTTTCATGATAGTCTCCCACTACTTCCTTCAACTGTTTACTTATCACACCAGCAACATGTTCTGCAGTCTTTCCATGTGGTATAAAATATCCCCAAAAATATTCTACCACCTGAGCATCAACAACATAATGGAACACTATGGCAATTTGCCACAGCCCTGCAACATCAGTGGTTTCATCTTCAGTTTACTGCTACAACTTCAGCAGTACAAATCTCTTTTTATATTTCTTCTCTGCATATTGTTAACATACAGTCCAGGAGATCATTATTTATGGTTTTTGATGTTCCTTTAAAAACAGTTGAAGTTTTTATGTATTCGGCCAACTTCCAATCAGTCCTGCAGGTGAAGTTTATCAGTCTGCGGAACATTCAAGCACTCAGTGAGTCTTCTGATTAATCATGGCCACTTAAAGCTACTTCTTCTTCTTCACCACGCACCTCGATGCATTCAATTGTATGTGATAGAAATGACAGTTTTCTTCCACTTTCTTGTTATGTTTTTCCACTGATAACTGGTATCCAGTACTTAACTGAGACCTGGTATCCAACATTGCTAGACTCATTTGGTTCTGGTATTTCCTAGCCTTTTCTACCATTCTCTTCAGGTCGTTCACACCCTTTGATATCCAGGCATCCTCTCCACAGAACAATAAGCATGAGAAGCAGTGCAAACTGGTTCCTCACACCCTCAGATCCAGCTCTGCTTGTCATAGACTGAGCTGCTGAAACTGCGTGTTTATGTTCATGACCTAATTTTACCTTGAGAATCCATCTTGAGATCAGGTGTGGGTCTTCTAGCCCTCTTGATTCATAACTTCACACCAAAAGTCAAGTCCATAGTATTAATACATTTTAGATAGGTCAATGTAGCAGTTTGCTCACTCATTCTGTTATTTTGGTGGTCATAACCCTGTAGTAAACATATTACAGAAATTATTAAATGCCACTGTTGTTTACATTTTAAGTACAGCTTCATGTACAATACTCATTTCGTTAACAGTCCCCAGTGCCCATGCCCTACCTAAAGTATCTGGCTTGGCTTGCCAGGATTAAAACAATTAATAATAATGCTTTTATTAACGTATTTTTGATGCACATGCTGTCACAGCTTGTATTCCATCTTGTTTCTCCCAAATACACATTAGTCCTGCAAAGCCAGAATTAAAAGAATGAAACAGTGCCAGTCACTTCATAGCCCCACTACAGTTTATGCTTTGATCCTTCCAGGATTAAAATAATAATTGATTTGTGTTGGTTTAGCATACACTAGTCATAGCCTGTATGCTTAACCCCCCATACACATTAGTCTTGAAAAGTCAGAATTACAATAGTAAACTGCAGGGCCTGTTATTTAATTCTTACATTGACATAGTTCCCTATCCCAAGTGCCTACTCAAAGTACCTGATTTGAACCTAGAAAGTTAAAAAAAATGAATGAAAAAAAAACAGTTACATCACTGTATTGCTTTCACATAAACATGAGCCAAAGGTCAGCACTTGTACTCATTCCATCTCACTACACCCAAATGCACAGAGGTCTTGCAAAGGCAGAATTACAACAGTACATAGTAAGACCATTCATTTCACTTACAAACAACACCCACTACCTACCTAAATTAGGTGATATGGCCTTGCCAGCATTGGTAAAAACATTTTCTTTACTGTATTGAATTCATGCATGCAAACAGTCAGAGTTTGCATTCTCTCTGTTTCACCCAGATACACATTAGTCCTGCAAAGCCAGAATTCTTACACCAAAGCTACAGTGCCAAACATTTCATCCCCAAACAGCCATCATATCAGTTGCCAACCTAAAATATTTGCTTTGACCCTGCCAGCATTAAAACAAAAATAGCAGTGATTGCATTAATTTACTCTGTTACACAGAAACAGTAGTCACAGGCTTGTATGACAGCTGACTTTACCCAAATACACATTAATCTTGCAAAGCCACAATTACAACAGTAAACAGCACAGATAGTCAACTCATTTCATTCACAAAACACCCGTCATTATCTTACTAAAGTAGCTGCTTTTTACCCTGGCAAGATTAAAATAGAAATAATAGCAGCAGCTGAGACGTATAGTTGCATTACTTTAATTTTGTTGACAGAAACATTAGTCACAGCTTGTGTGTACCAGCCAATTACACATTTCATTTTATTTATTTTACTTTTGTTTACCCAGGTTTCTACAACTGGCTTTAGTCGAAAAAAAAAAAAAACTTTTCAGAATATATCCAGGGAGAAAAGCTCCAACATACTAGAAACATTTTTAAACAAACATTCAGTATATACATGAACACAGATATATAATAACATACATTAAGAATTACTCGTAAACCTGCTAATTGTTATACATTCACTTTAAAGTAGAGGCAGAAATGTATTACAGATTTACAAAGCTGGAATTGCAACAATAGTAAACAGCAGGGCCAATTGTTTCATAGGCTCATCAAGTAGAGCCACTGGAGTGATCCCCGGAGTGAACTATTTATTTTGTATCCACTCATTAAGATTTCTCTTGAAGAGGACCAGTTAGGTGCTCTGCTTGACATGTATGGGAACTCTATTCCATAGCATGGGCAGTCTCTGGGTTATGAACCTGTCCCTCCACCATGTTCTGTTGACTGTGGTAATGAGGTTGAGATCTCTGGAGCGTGTGGTGTGGAGGGATTGGGATTTTTTTAGATGTAGCATTTCTAACAGAGCTGGGTTAGACATGGCTTTGTAAGTCAAGCAGAAATCGCCTCTTAGTAGATGACATGAGACAGAGAATAGGTGAAGTTTTTTGAGTCTGTCCATGTAGGACATGTGTTTAAGGCCTGGGATCCTCTTCATGAGGTACTTTTGTGGCCTCTCCAGCTGTTGCAGGTGTCTAGTGAGGTACATGCCAAATGGGGCATTATACTCTATGGTTGGTCTAATGAGGGAAGAGTAGAGAGAAATGATGACCTCTTTCTTCCTGGATGCAAAACACTTGGCAATGAGATTCGCCACATTGGACTTTCTGACCACAGTGGCAATGTGGGGGTCAAAGGAGAGGCTGCTGTCAACCTGTGTCCCCAGATCTGTTATAATGCCTTCAGTGTTCAATGAGCTCCCATCGATGTGGTAATTAGTGGGAACTGAGTTTTTCCCAAAGAGGATGACAACGCATTTTTTGGCATTAAGCTTAAAGCCATGGTTTTGACACCAGTCATTGATCTCAGTGTGGCCTTCCTGTAGGATGTCTGCATCACTTGGGGAGTTAATTTTATTTATTTATTATTTATTTATTTATTTATATTTGTTGACCGGGAGTGTCCAACTGGATGAAGGTCCATTTTCAGCGGAGGCCCGGGGAGAAAAGTTCCACAGTTAAAATTTAAAATAAACAGACGGTAGTTACATTGGATTACACAGTGATTAACACTTTACATAGCAATTACTTACAACATATTTGCAGATGAAGAACATAGTACATCAGTAGACAACTAGAATCTTTATCTGTGAAGTGCATACCAGACATTAACAAATGTTACAAGAAGAAGTTCCTGCTGTATAATAAGTACTGGCTTATGAGCATCTGAGCTTGCTATAATCAAAGTAGTTAGTGGAGTGGAAAGAAAGGTAGTGGTTGGATGGGGTGGATGATATTAGAGTGGGAGTTGCAAGGGCATAGCCAGCATGTTTTTAGGTGCACTTTTAGTAAAGTTTTGAAGTGGTTGAATGATGGTATGGAGGTAATTGTGGTTGGGAGGGAGTTCCATAATTTGGCTATGGTGCAAGAGAATAGTGCTTCACCAGCAGAGTTATTGGCTTTAGTGATCTGCAAGTGATTTTTGTTGCTGGATCTTAGTGGTCTGGTGGTGCGATAGGGTTGGAGTAGATTCTGGAGGGATGGGACATTTAGTGGATGGTTTACTAGTTTGTGGGCGAGTGAGAATTGATACCATTGAAGGAGGTGAGGGAGTTCAAATAATGGCTCCCAGCTTGCAGTTGTCAGTCAGAGTCCCTCTGTGTTGGCCTGGACTTCTGAGAAGTAGATGCCAAACAGGAGAGAACCCAGGACTGATCCCTGTGGGATTCCACTGGTGAATGGTCGGCAGTTTGACTTGGAGTCTGCTACTTTCACACTCTGGGTTCCATCTGTGAGCCAGTTTGCAATCCACCTAATGATATACGGGTTGATGCCTAGTTTGGTGAGTTTATCAATAATTCCTGAGTGAGGAATGGTATCAAAGGCCTTGGTCAGATCGAGATAGGCTGTATGAACTGTCTTACCCTCATCCACAGCTTTGGTGACTGACTCGAAGAAGCCAACCAGGTTGAGCAGGCATGATCCACCTTTCAAAAAACCAAACTGCATGGGATATAGAGTTTGGAGATTCCCTATATCTTTGTTAATTAGGTCCATGATGATGCGCTCCATAGCCTTACATATCAGACTCATCAGGCAAATGGGGCAATATTTTCCAGGGTCTGTAGTCGCTCCTCCTTTATGGAGAGGGATGACTGTAGCAGTGTGCCATTTGGTAAGGACAACGCCTGAGGTGAGGCTGTGAGTGAACAGGGCACACAGATGTGGTGCCAGTTCACTTTGTAATTCATGTAGAACACAGCCAAGGATATTGGGTTCCATGAAAGCTGTATTCTTGGCCTTGGACAATGCAGCTTTAACCTATGCTGCGGTAATGCTGGGTGCCTGGCATTCATCCGGTATTGAGATTGGTCCTTTGGGGGGGGGAGGGGTAAAGTTGGTGTTAGAAAAATATTTAATAATAATATGCATGCTTAGTGCATTTAGTGCATTCAAGATTTAAAAGGTTTAATACATTTATTCTGTTCACATTGCATGAATCTGCACAGCCATTAGAAACTTAACAAGAAGCATTCTATTTTCTGCTAATGTCAGCAAATAACAAAAAAAAGTAATTAATTTCTGCTAATGTCATGAAAATTAACAAAGGGATATTGATTTCTGCTTATGCCATGAGAAAACATGCAGCTGCTAGAAGCTATTGATAAAGAAAACAATAGATGCTTGAAAGTTTAAACCGTAGTCAGCATTACTTGTACTAGCTAGAAATGTACCTTGAATCTAGGTAAAATGTAACATGTATTAGAACAGTACAATAGAAGAATTGAAATGCTGAAATGGACTGACATAAACCCAAGGCCAGGTTGTTTTTCTCAAAATGTTTTTGCAGAATGACAGATATTTTAACTTGGTCAGTAATAAGTCTAACAATATTTTCTGTAGAACATACAGAAAGCTGTGTCTAACTACGTCAGCAATAGAATGTAACATTTTCTATGTGACAGGAAGAGAACTGTATAAGTATAACTTCCTAGTCATTAATCATTTAGACAAACCCTGTGCATACATGCTTTGTCTCCTTGCTGCAAGTAATAAAGGGTGCCTTGCTTGAACCTAACGTGAATTGGTCTTTGAAGTTTTTTCCTCTGACAGATTGGTCCTTCAGACCGGAACCCTCTCTTCACCTCGGATCAGATGGGCCAGGTGGTTGAAACCATACGGGGAAGAAACCAAATTGGTTCTTCTTATCTGAAAAGGCCTCCGACTGAATTGTCGTTCAAAAGAGGCCAGCCACTTTCTGATCTGCGACTGAAGGACGGGTCTCCGCGAATTGATGATCAATCATGTGGGCTCAGGTAAGGTGAATCTACTTTTTTCTGTTTTCTGTTTTAGATCACTAGATATGTATTGTTTTTATTAGACTGTATTTTTCTTACAAGTCAGGGACAAAAAAGATTACTGTCTTGTTATAGATCAGGAGAAACAGAATAAGTAGGCAGTCATTCTGAAGAGACTATAGCAAAATCCGTGGTACCACGTTAAAAAAAATAAGAAAGGTTACGTAACGATAAAAGGTTAAAACAAAATGGGTAATAACTGCACAAAAAAAACCCAAAATCCGCCGTTAACAGAAGAAGCAAAATACGTGCAGTCGCAGTGCGCCGACAATATTAAATATTATTCAAAATGGGTTAATAAGTATGAATTTGATGGAAAATTAGAAACATCCTCGCTTATCAAACTTGTTAAACAGCTCAAAACCGATTCCAAAGGTCCGGTAAAAAAGCAACGTAAATTAAGAATTCCTCAGGCACACAGGTGGATTGAGGAAGTAAACCATAGGGAACAAAAGAACAAAAATTCAAAAGCAATGTTTTTAGACAAGGAGGACAATAACTTAGTAATAGCATCTGCACCTCCGCCTCCCTTACCGGAATATGAATCAGGTGAACAGGTTAGTCCACCCCCACGATATCCTGTGGTCACTAAAGATAGAGGCATTTTGAAAATAAAACTGTATATTAAAGATCCCATCGAGACCAGGTCTCGAACAAAGGCAGGTAACTCAAATGAAGGCATCGAGTTATGGCAAATGGTTAAGAATTCACGATCTATAATTGAAGGAGAAGAAATATGTCCACTTATAGAAGTACCCAACCCTCAGGCAGGTCAGGACAATCAGGACCCAACTATTTTAGTGTATAGACCTTGGACTCCGGAAGACATTCGGAAAGCCACTGAGGGAATTCCCCATCCAAAGGTTAATTTTAGAAAATTCTCTGATGATTTACAAGGAATGAGGCTGAGTTATAACTTAAACAGAGAAGAGGTAGAAAAGGTAGTTAGACAAATTGTAGGGCCAGATTGGCATATGATTAGTGGGAACTGGAACCCCGTGACGCTGCACAAAGACCCCTCCCACATAGCAGCACAGAATTAGACACCAGAGTAAAAGGTCTTACAGACCACATCTCTGAAAAATGGAAACCTAGGGCAGACTGGACTTGCATTAATCAATGCATCCGACAAGAAGGTGAAACTATTGACCGGTATTATGCCAGACTATTAGAGTGTTTTAATAACCACTGTGGAATGCAGGTTCCTGAAGATCAAACACAAGATTCCCCATATGAACAGCAGTTAAAGAATGTATTTTTAAAGGGCAGTATTGCACCTATAAGCAGTTTTATTACAAAACACATGGTAGATCATCGTACAAGCAGGGTACAGTCATTACTTGAGTATGCTAGGCATGCCGAAAGGCATTTTAATAGCAAAAAGAAAAAGAAAGCTGAAATATTTTCTGTAGAAGATGGAGCAGAAGTTTATGTAGTACAGTCCGGGAAAAGGGGCAAGAAAAATGCACAGGGAAACAAACAATCTGATCAATGATTAGAGGACTTTGAAGGGCAAAAGAAAAGTGGTGAATGTTTTAAATGTGCTAAAAAGGGACACTTAGCAAAGGATTGCAGGAAAAATAAGAAGGCAATAACGGAAGACAAGGAGTGTGAGGACTGACTATATGGTAGTCAGGAATCACTAGAAGGGGCTAGCGAAGAAGGGACAAATGAGAATGTGATAGAGGGAGTAGAGGAAGTGCAGGAAGTTAGTGACAATGAAGAAGATGAAATATTAGAACTAGCTTTATTGAGCTTGGAGCTCTATTTAGCAGACACAAAACCAGAAGTTACACTCTTGGTAGAAGGGAGGGAAGTCAAATTTTTGTGTGACTCAGGAGCATCACGAACCCTGATACATCCCTCCAAACTACCAGAAAACACAGAGACACCTGATTACATACTGGTTAAAGCAGCTAATGGATAACTGTATCGGGAGCCTCTCTCCAATGACATTGCAATAACTGATCCAGTTTCAGGATTGACACAAAAAAGCAAAATTGTTGTTTCTGCAAAATGCCCAGTAAACCTCTTGGGCAGAGACCTCATGCAGCTATTTGGTATAGCAGTCGTCCCAACCATGCAGGGTATGGAAGCACAGTGACAAATTGATACCTTTGCAGTGCAATCAGAGGGTGAAATGTTGTATTGGTACAGCCAGGACTTGATTATGACTGGTCCAGGGACTGTAACCGAAGAGTTAATGAATGTAGCCGTCAGCAAGTTCCCCTCCCTTGACAATGATAAGCAACAACTGTTGCACTGTACCCTGTATTATTGTAATACACCAGGACCTGATAAGGAATATGAGCAAGAATTGTTTAAGAATCATGCAAATAGATTGATATTGCGTAACCTGTACTGGGACACAGAAGGGAACAGTGTAGCCAGCTGTTCATTGCCCCAGGAGTTCTTTGCACTTTATAAATCTAATCGATTACCACATGTTAGCTTAACCAAAAACAGAAATATAGAATGTGCAGACCTAGGAGAAAAAGTCACGAGATGGAAGAAACAGACAGAACTAGAACTATCAGAAAAGGGAATACAAATACAGAAGTTGAATTGGATAACTCAGACCAACCCAGCTATGCACTTACAGTCTGGTGAGGGCAGCTGATTGACACTCCTGTTAAAGAAGGAAGAAAATGCCTTATAAAATATACCAGAGACTCTCTGGTCAACAGGAAAGTCAGATGTAGGACTTATTCATACAGCAGGACCAGTTACTATCACGCCATAGTCAGCATTTAGACCACAAAAGAGACAGTATCCCTTAAGAAAAGATGCAGAGGCAGGGATAAAGCCTATTATAGCAGCCTTACTTGAAGGAGGGATACTAATAGAATCTCCCGATTCACCATGTAACACACCCTTATTTCCAGTCAAAAAAGCAAATGGAGAATGGCGTATGGTCCAAGATTTACAAGCTGTCAATGATGCAGTAATACCAAGGGCACCCACGGTGTCAGACCCACACACCCTGTTGAATGATTTAAAACCTCAACAGAAGTATTTTTCTGTGGTAGATATCAGCAATGCGTTCTTTTCGATACTGATACACCCTGACAGCTAGTATTGGTTTGCATTTACATTTCAGGGGAAAAGGTATACATATACACGACTACCACAGGGATATTGTGAAAGTCCAACAATATTCTCACAAGAAATGGCAAGCAACTTGGCGGGATTCACCCCACCAAGAGGCAGTCAGATTTTACTTTATGTGGATGACATCTTGCTGGCAGCCCCCACCCAGCATGATTGTAGAGAAGATACCATAGCACTTCTACAATTCTTAGCTGCAGGGGAGATGGTACAGCTGGTGAACCAGGTGTTCACAACGTATGGATTTACAATCTACTCTAAAAAATGTTGTTTGATGTGTCAGATTTGTAACAAACATCATGCACAAGGGGTGTTAAAGCCCAAACAAGGGAGTTTCCCTACACCACCATATCCGTTTAAATAAAAGTAAACTGCAGCTTTGGAAAAAACAAGTTAAATACCTGTGATATGTAATATCCAAGGAAGGCAGAACATTAGATGAGGACAGAAAGATAGCAATTTTGCAAGCACCAAAACCCACTACTAAGAAGGAAATGATGTCCTTCCTGGGTACAACTAATTTTTGCCGGAGCTGGATTCCAAACTATGCTTTGGAATCTGCACCTCTGACTGACCTTATATATAAGAAGCCTATGGCAGCACAAGATGTATTGCAATGGACACCAGAAGCAGAATCTGCTTTCTGCAAACTGCAGCAGTTAATAGCATCCTCATTAGTTTTGGGATTGCCAAACTATCATAAACGTTTTTTCCAAAATGTAGATTGTAAGCAGGGTTACATGACATCAGTATTAACACAGCAGCATGGGGATAAGCAACAGCCCATTGCTTACTATTCATCACAACTAGACCCAGTGGCACGATCCTTACCCCACTGTGTACAAGCAGTAGTTGCAGCTGCAATGGCAGTACAGGCTTCGGCCTCAGTAGTCTTATTCCACCCTCTCACTTTGAGAGTACCTCATGCAGTCACGATTATTTTACCACAAGAAAAGGTGGCATATCTTTCCCCTGCTAGGCATCTATCCTGTATGACTATATTGTTGAGCCAACCTCATATGACAATTGAACGATGCACAACTTTGAACCCTTCTACTCTGCTCCTGACCCCTGCAGATGGCACACCGCACCACTGCCTGCAGTTAATTGAGCAAAAGACACTACCTAGAAAAGATCTCACGGATGTCCCCTTGGATGATGCCGAGGTGACATACTACGTAGATGACTTGTGCAAAAGGGGTCCTGTAGGACAGAACCTAGTAGGATATGCAGTAGTTTCTGATACTGAGATTATAGAATCAAAACCTTTACCACACAACTTATCTGCACAGGCAGCAGAATTGATTGCCTTGACACGGGTATGTACCTTAGCAAAGGGTAAATGTGTAAACATTTTTACTGGTTGCCAGTACGCTTTTTCTACTGTACATGTTTTTGCGCAACAGTGGAAAAACCGGAGCATGATAACATCTACTGGCAAACCTATAAATCATGCACAGTTTATTTTAGATCTTTTAGAATTTATTCAGTTACCTCAGAAAGTAGCCATTTGTAAATGCACAGCTCACACCAAGCAACAAGATAGGATTTCAAAAGATAATGCGAGAGCTGATACAGCTGCAAAACAAGCAGCCTCAGAAGTATTTCTTTTAAATGAGGAATTACAACCCCCTGAGATTTTAGATTTAGATATGTTAAAATCAATGCAGGCACTCACTACGCAAGCCGAAAAACAACGATGGGTAAAACGAGGAGCAATTCTCGAAAAGGGGCTGTACATCTCTAGAGAAGGGAAACTGATACTACCATCTAATTTGTTTAGATATGCAGCTTTGTTGAACCATGGGCAGTGCCATGTCTCAACAGGGGGGGATGGTACAGCTGGTGAACCAGGTGTTCACAACGTACGGATTTACAAACTACTCTAAAAAATTTTGTTTGACGTGTCAGATTTGTAACAAACATCATGCACAAGGGGCGTTAAAGCCCAAGCAAGGGAGCTTCCCTACACCACCATATCCATTTCACACTATCTGTATGGATTTCATAGAATTGAACAAATGTGAAAATAAGAAGTATTGTCTTGTCATTGTAGATATGTTTTCCAGATGGGTGGAAGCCTTTCCAACCAAAAATCCAGATGCAGCCATGGTGGCAAAAGTACTTATCAAAGAAATCATCCCTAGATTCGGCATTCCATAAAGGATCTACAGTGACAATGGTACACACTTTGTAAACCAAACCATACAGCAGTTAAGTAAGCATTTTGGTATTTCTTTAAAAAATCATTGTGCATACCATCCACAATCTGCAGGGCTAGTTGAAAGGCATAATGGTATATTAAAAAACAAATTGAGAAAATTGACAGCTGAAACAGGGAAAAATTGGATATACTGTTTACCCCTGGCACTGTTGAGCATGAGAACTGTCCCTACAGCAAAAGGATTGACTCCTTTTGAAAAGTTATTTGGAAGGGCTTACTATATACCCCAGTGGAAACTTCTCATGTCATCAGACCAGGAAGCTGATTTTACACTAGCTGAATATATGAAGAAAGTCATGAATTCTAAACATCTGTTGCAGTCAAATTCTGTTTCAGATAGAACTCAAACCGAGACATCAGAGGTGGCAGTGACACCCGGGGACTGGGTGTGGACAAAAGTTGCCAAGAAGAAGAATTGGTCATCACCAAGGTGTGAAAGTCCCTACCAGGTGCTTCTTTCGACACCCACTGCAGTCAAGATAGCAGAGGGAGCTTCATGAATCCACCTGATGCACTGCAAACTTGTTAAGAACTTTGAACTGGACAAAAATCTTACCACTCCATCAGGGCCCTCAGCACAAAGTCTGGCTACAAAGGAGTGTTAGATCAATAGGACTAATCCGTCTCAACCCCAGTGAAGAAACCATCAGTGCTGAAGGTCCTATTAGGGCAGAGAGTAAGAACACATGTCTGAAATAAAGATGACAGGATCCAGTAAGATCCAGATGTACCTATTCGGAAGAGTCGTAGAAAACAGGAATGCAGAACAACCATTTCCTCGGAAGTATTGCATAACCATCCTGTTGACTGTACTAGTGACAATAATATTTTTGTTGTGGCCATTCCTTTTTTCAGCCACACAAACTGGACTGAACAAGCATGCAGAGTTGTACGCAGAGTGGCACCCAAACTTCAACACTTACCAGGCAATCAAATATGTGTATGCTGAGACCTTCAATGTTTCGAATTGCTGGATTTGCACAGCTTTTCCAACAGCATACGGGGGGTTATTGTTAACTTCAGTCCCCCTAGGAGCCAACGGGACCTGGGAAAACTTAGTCTATGATACATCAGATGTCACATCACAAGATAAAGTAGCATTGCACTTGTCTGTTCGACAGAAGGGGACTGTGTGTTTTTACAAAAGTGATACAGTTCAGGTGGGTTGGAGCAACTGCAATGTGACTGTTCCTTATAGATGCTACAATAAGACTGATAACACAGGGTCCTATTGCAACACGAGCTATGATTCATTTGTTGAACTGATGCATAGGACATCTGATGAAGTAAAACATAATGCTGACCTTTATAGACAACTGTCTATGATAGACAAAAAATGTTTCATCCAGAGCCAGGACATAGTAAAGTTACTACCAAAGTAGAAGACTGTTATTTTGTATGTGGTAGGAAAGCATACAAGTGGTTACCTGAGAATTGGTCCTGCAGTTGTTATTTGGGGTACCTGGTTCCGGCCATAAGACACACAGCAGTTTTACCTCAAGGGAAAATTCGAAATGTTCGATGAGAAATCAAGAAGCCTGTTAATCCAGTGGGGCAAATCAATGTGGGTTGGAAAAACCATCATGCTGTGAGCTTAGGGAAAAATGGACTGTCACATATGGACTTGGGTGATACCATCATCTTGTGGGCAGGTGTATTGCCGGCATATGGAGCAATAAAATCAGTCTGGGAACTGAGAAAATTGTCTAAATTTTTCGAAATAATGAGTAATGCAAACTTTTCCACCCTAGAATTAGTGACTGATGAGCTGACTGCCATGAGAACTGTAGTGCTTCAAAACCGCATGGCTCTTGACTTCGCCCTAGCAGTGAGAGGAGGTACTTGCGCTTTAATCCAGGAGGAGTGCTGTTCGTATATTCCTGACCACAAACACGAGATAGACAATCATCTTGAGGTAATTCAGCAGGTGTCAGCTTTGACCAAACCAGGACCAAATCCATTGATGGACTTTTTCCAGAGATTGTTTGGGGGTGGGGCAGTATCCTGATTAACATCATGATTGCCATCTGTGTAGGAATGATGCTACTGGTGGTATGTGTGTGCTGCTGCATCCCTTGCATGAAAAGACTGATTAAAGACTTTATAGACATGTCAGTTTCAGAAACCTTATACCAAGGTGCTGAACTTAAAGAATTGTTAAAAATCTGAAAAGGCTTTCATAAGTTTAAACTGAATGACTCTCTTAACTGCAAATCCTGAGTAGGAAGAGGTTGGGGGGAAGAAAAACTGTTTATGCTTATCTTGAAAGTTGAATAAAAGTATTAAAAGGGGGGAAATGTTAGCAAAATATGTAATAGTAATATGCATGCTTAGTGCATTTAATGCATTCAAGATTTAAAATGGTTAATACATTTATTCTGTTCACATTGCATGAATCTGCACAGCCATTAGAAACTTAACAAGAAGCATTCTATTTTCTGCTAATGTCAGCAAATAACAAAAGAAGTAATTCATTTCTGCTAATGTCATGAAAATTAACAAAGGGATATTTATTTCTGTTTATGCCATGAGAAAACATGCAGCTGCTAGAAGCTATTGATAAAGAAAACAATAGATGCTTGACAGTTTAAACCGTAGTCAGCATTACTTGTACTGAAGCTAGAAATGTACCTTGAAGCTAGGTAAAATGTAACACATGTATTAGAACAGTACAATAGAATAATTGAAATGCTGAAATGGATTGACATAAACCCAAGGCCAGGTTGTTTTTCTCAAAATGTTTTTGCAGAATGACAGATATTTTAACTTGGTCAGCAATAAGTCTAACAATATTTTCTGTAGAACATACAGAAAGCTGTGTCTAACTACATCAGCAATAGAATGTAACATTTTCTATGTGACAGGAAGAGAACTATATAAGTATAACCTACTAGTCATTAATCATTTAGCCAAACCCTGTGCATACAGGCTTTGTCTCCTTGCTGCAAGTAATAAAGGGTGCCTTGCTTGAACCTAACGTGAATTGGTCTTTGAAGTTTTTTTCCTTTGACAGTTGGCACTGAATCTATCAGTCACTATGTTGGCAATATCTGTTGGCTCAGTATAGGAGGTACCATTGTGCAGTAACTCAGAGCAAATCTGGGTATTGCCATGGAGATTCTTGATATAACTATAGAAGGCTTTGTGGTTGTTTTTAATGTCTGCTGCAATTCTGCCTTCATAGCTGGCTTTGGAGGTTTTGATGAGGGATCTCAGCTTTTTGTTGAGGCTAATAAGGGAATTTTTCCAGTCTTGGGACTTCACCTTTTTCCTCCAACAGTTTCTTCCTTCTGCTGTAGAGTTTATTAAAGGCAGGGGGCCACCAGATTGGCTTTCTGTTTTTGGAGGAGAGTGTCTTGGTTCTGTTGGGTATGGCTAGTTCCATGCATGCATATTCATACAGTACATTGGTGTATGATTCAACAGTCATGCATCTATTTTCCATTGGCATGAGTGCTGTGAAGTTAGTCACCACTGTTTTTACGAGTCCAAAGTCAGCTTTGGAGAAGTTTTTCATGATGGATAACTTTGCGGGGGGTGTGGGAGAGATGTGGATTTCTATGGTGATTAATTTGTGATCAGATCTAACCACGGAGGAATTGACTACTGGCATAGAGCAGTGGTTGCCCATGTTAGTAATAACCAGGTCAATGATGTTGCTAACTCTAGTGGGGTTAAGAATGAGCTGGTCCAGGACATTGGAATTGATAAATTCCAGGAAGCGTTGGGCCATTGCATTGGTACATGAGTAGTTTTCCCATTTGATGGAGGGGTAATTGAACTCACCTAGTATGAGAGTGTTGGGTTGGATCTTAATAATTTCCAGGGTGCTTAGGAATGTGAAGTGAGAGTCTTGAGACATAGTTGGGGAACTATAGCAGGCTATGACCTGAATCACCATCTTACCCAATGTTAGTTGTATCTGGAGTATCTCAGATGCATTATGCTGTGATACTAGTCTGGAGGTGTGCATATCCTTTATAAATATGGAGACACCACCGCCTTTGGAGCTTCGGTCCATGTTCTGGGGCCGAAAGGTGTGGAATGAGTTATAGCCTAGTAGCGTAGGTTCTATATTAGAACATCAAAGTTTCAAAACTTTGAATGTTCTAATATCAAACCCTATTCAGCGAAAGCTGAAAACATCGAACATACAGAACAGCGAATTTTTTCCTATTGAAAAACTTGCTGTTCCAAAACTCATACATACAACACAAGCAAACCAAACAAACAGCAATCCACATATATATATATATATATATATATATATATATATATATATATATATATATATATACACCTAAAATCTTACACCTAACCCTACACTAAACTATACACAAACCAGTAACTATCCACTTACCTTAACCCAAACCCTAACCCTAAGATCCGTCACTATCATACACTCACCTCACCTGCTCCCTAATCCTATCTCACCTAACCTGCCCTAACCCTCACATCCACACAATTGCACACATACCTAACCCGCACCCTAACCCTAACTCCCCTAACCCCCCTAACCCTCATGGCCACACAATCGCACACTTACTTGAACCCGACCCATAACTTTCCACCACAGCGCTGAAAATACCGAAGCAACAGAAATGGACAACTGAATTCTTTCCCTAGGAAAAAAATTCAGTTTTCTGTTGCTTCGATATTTTCAGCTTTCGCTGAATAGGGTTCAATATTAGAACATTTGAAGTTTTGAAACATCGATGTTCTAATATAGACCCATAGTGTAGCCATGCTTCTTTCTGCTGCTTTAAACCAGGTTTCCATTACAGCACAAATGTTAATGTTCTCCATTTTGAGGAGTGCTTCGAGCGAGTGCATCTTGAGATTTAGACTTCTAACATTGAGCAACATGAGCCTCAGACTGCATTTATTTATAGCTGTTACAGTGATAATTTGGTCTTTGGAACACCGCATAAAAAGGCACTATAGGGGTGGCAAGAACCTTAGCCAGTATCTGGAAACCCAGGGGTGACAGATCCAGGCCATCTCTGGCAAAGCATCAAGGTCTGTCAGTCATGTCATCCCAAGCAGACAGATACTGGATCCCCTTAGTGACACTAGAAACTTAGACAATTGTTGAAGTCAATCATTTTTTGATTGCACTGTGGTATAATTCTGGGTGACGGTAGGATGCTGCTAAGGGCTAGGGTCATACCTGCCTGAGCCACATAATCTGAGAGCTCCACCATGTCTCTTTTCATGTAGTCCAGAAAGGTGTGGCTCAGGTCATTCACACCCACACGAACAATGACAGAGTCATCCTTGTACTTGTTGTGGAGTGACCTGAGTGCATGTGTTATGTGTTGAAGTCTGGCACCTGATAGACAGTTAACTGTTACCTTCTTCTTATTCAACCTAGTGAGTGGGACATCAATGTGCCTCACTATTGAGTCACCTATGATTATTGTATTGGGCAAGCTGTTTTGCCTTAGGGGCTTAGGTTGAGGGCCACACTGTTTGGTGAGCTATGGTTTTGCGGTTTGTGCTGTGTTGTGGTGGTCAAGTGCATTTCTGCCTTGAGGTCTCTGTTGTTTGGGTAGATTTATATTGAGAGCCTCCATGAAGGTGGGTGTGTGGTTTGTGTTTTTATGTGAGGGCTGTGATGGTGGGTATTCTGGAGAGCTATGTGTACCATGTGGTGTGGCGCAGGTGTTGATCTTCTCTTCTTGACCAGCTATTCCGGTCTTGGATGGAGAGTACATGGCTTCCAATTTGGAGATATAAGTGCATCTCTCACAAGTCTGAGTGTAGGGATGGAAAAAGGAGAGGGTTGTCTGTGTACATGAGGCAGCTGCTGCACTGCCTCAGAATGCCCAAGTTCACCAGGTTAATAGGAGAAAGCACAGGGAACTGACATTTAGACATGCCAGGAGAGATGGTCATCATTACTAAGCACTGGAGCTGCTTCCTTGTAAGACGTCTAGTGCTGATAGCACTTATGTGTGCTACAATAATTGCTACAAAAAGCCTGATGAAGTGCTAGGCGAATAAGCTAATTAAAGTGCAAGAGAGAAGAGAAGAGAACTAGCATGAGCAGACTTTCTGGCACTGGTAATAGTTTACCCCAGCTTAGCGGCACTGTGTGGCATGCAAACCTGTGCAAACATGAGTTTTTAAACCAGAAAGTTGATAGGGATAGAAAAACTTCACAAATGGCCAATAATCTACAATTTCAGAGCCAGAAACCACTCTTCTTGTGGTAGATAGGCTACCTAGTTATTTCCACTCCCACTGATAAGCTGGAAGGCTTCCTTCTAACACAGATAGGTCTGGGGAACTCAGAAACTTACAAAACAGTCCTGGATACAACAAATCTGTTTCTGGACTACCCACGTAAGGTGGGAAACGAGCTTAGAACTTTTTTTTTGTTTTTTTGCAGCAAAAAACTATTAAAACAGTAATAAAAAAACTTTAAATGTAGTGCAAAATAGCACACTTAAGCGTGTAGCAACATTAAAACAAATACATTTAAAATAAATGCAGTTAAAAGAATAAAATGTCTTAAATCAAGTGCAGAAAGCAGTATAATCAGAAAAAATCTAAATGGAGGCATTTAAAATCTCTCTTTCTCCTTTCTGTTGCTCTTATAGTCTGCAGGATGCCAAAACAGGATCTGCAGAGCTTTTTAGAAAGTTGAAAGACACACAAAGTAGAAAAACAAAAATGTTTGCGGAGGCTCTCAATAATAATTTGCTCAAGCAATAGAGACCTCCAAAGCAGAAACGCAAGCAACCTCCACCCTGCAACACAATCCAAATGACACATAGCCCACAGACTCAGTGTGCCAATCAACCACAGCCCATAAGGCAAAACAATGTACCCAACACACTAGTAATAGGTGACTCTATAGTCAGGCACACTGATGTCCCACTCACCAGGCTAAACAAGGAGAAGGTTACTGTCAGCTGCCTGTCAGGTGCCAGGATCCATCACATAACCCATGCACTCAGGTCACTCCACAACAAGTAGAAATATGACTCTGTCATTGTCCATGTTGGTATGAATGAGCCGAGATGTACCTCCCTAGTCTACATGAATAGAGACATGGAAGAGCTCTCTGATCTTGTAACCCAGACAGGTATGACCCTAGCCCTGAGTAGCATTCTGCCATCGCCCAGAATGATACCGCAGTATAAGGACAAAATGATTGACTTCAACAATTGGCTAAGCTTCTCGTGTCATTCTAAGGGGATTCAGTATCTGTCTGCCTCGGATGACATGATTGACAGACCATGATGCTTTGCCAGAGATGGCCTGCACCTGTCGCCCTTGAGATTCTGGATACTGGCTAAGGCTCTTGCCACCCCTATAGTGCCTTTTTTAGGCAAGGTTCAAAAGACAAATTCACCACCGTAACAGGTACAAGCAAGCGAAATCTGAGGGTGATGCTACTTAATGCTAGAAGTCTAAACCTCAAAATGCACTCACTCGAGGCACTCCTTAAAATGGAGAACATCGACATCTGTGAAGTGTCAGAGACCTGGTTCAAGGCTTCACAGAGCATATTTGCATTACCAGGCTATAATTTATATCACACCTTTTGGCCACCTAACCTGGACCGAAACACTTAAGGCGGAGGCATGTCCATATTCATTAAGGATATCCACACCTCCAGGCTAGTTGCTTAGCATAATGCATCCGGGATTATCCAAGTGCAACTAACTCTGGGCAAGACTGCAATCCAAATTGTAGCTTGCTACAGATCCCCCACCATGCCCCAAGATTACCACTCCTCATTTCTTGATACACTGGAAAATATTAGGGTACAACCCAACACCCTAATAATGCGTGATTTCAACTACCCCACCCTTAACTGGGAAAACTACTCATATACCAACTCTTTTGTTCAACATTTTCTGGAATTCATAAATTCCAATACCTTGGATCAACTTACCCACACCCCCACCAGGGGCAGCAATATCCTAGACCTGGTCATTACCAACATGGGTGACCGGTGTTCCACACCAAAGGTCAATTCCTCTTAGGTCAGATCCGACCACAAGCTAATCACCCCAGACATCCATATCTTGATCCCACCCCCCCCCACCCCCAATTAGGGAAACTACCGTAAAAAAAGTTCTCCAAAGCCAACTTCACTCTTCTTAAGACAGAAGTGGCAACCTTCATGACACCCATGAAGATGGACAATAGAGGTATGACTGCTGAATCCTACACAATTGCACTTTATAAGCACTTACATGAGTGCATAGATCATGCTATCCCTAACAGAACCAAGATGCTACCCTCCAAAAAAATGAAGACAATCTGGTGGTCCCCTGCCATAAACAAAATGTACAACAGAAGAAAGAAACTGTTGCAAAAAAGAGTAAAATCCCATGATTGGAGGAACTCCCTGGTCAGCCTCAGTAAGAAGCTGAGATCCCTCATAAAATCCTCTAAAGCTAGTTATGAAAACAAAATCACCACTGATTCTAAAGACAGCCACAAAGCATCCTATAACTATGTCAAGAATCTCAATGGCAGCACTCAGATCTGCTCTGAGTTACAGCACAATGGCACTAAATATACAAAACCAACTGATATTGCCAACATCCTGGCAGATAGATTCAGTGCTAACTTTACACCCCTCTCACCCCCTAAAGGGCCCATCTCTATACTGGAAGAATGCAAAGTTCCTGTAATCACGGCTGCACAGTTAAAAAACACACTCACCAAAGCCAAGAACACAGCATCCATGGGACCTGACAACATCCCAGGCTGCATTCTACATGGACTACAGAATGAACTGGCAACCCACCTAAGTACCATGTTTAATCATAGTCTCACCTTAGGCTTTGTGTCCACTGAATGGCACACAGTGATGGCTATCCCACTCTACAAAGGGGGATCCACCACGGACCCTGGGAGCTACCTCCCCATTATCCTGACGAGCCTGGTCTGCAAGGCTATGGAACATATCATCATGGAACTTATAAACAAAGACATTGGTAATCTCCAAATTCTGGACCCCATCCAGTTTGGGTTTGTAAAAGGCAGATCATGTCTCCTAAACCTGATAGACTTCTTTGAAGCAGTCACCAAAGCTGTAGACGAGGGTAAGGTGGTTCACACAGCCTATCTAGCTCTCGCCAAGGTTTTTGACACCATTCCCCACTCTGTAATTGTAGATAATCTCAATAAACTAGGTATAAATCCATATGTCACAAGATGGGTTGCCAACTGGCTCACTGACAGAACCCACACTGTGAAAGTAGCAGACTGCAAATCCGACTTCAGACCAGTGATAAGTGGAGTACCACAAGATTCAGTCCTGTGTCCTCTACTGTTTGGTATTTACTTCTCTGAAGTATAGGCTAACACAGAAAGTCTTTGGCTAACGAAGTTTGCAGATGACTGCAAACTAGGAGCCATAATTGAAACTCCTAACGATGTGGACATCCTACAAAAGGGCTTCACTGAAGCAGATGCCTGGTGTCAAAGCCATGGCCTCAAGCTCAATGCCAAAAAGTGCACTGTCATCCACTTTGGTAAAACTCTGTACCCATGAACTACCACATAGGCAGTAGTAAACTTAACACCAAAAGTGTAATAAGAGACCTTGGGAAACAGGTGGACAGGAGTTTCTACTTTGATAATCACATCACCACAGTAGTCAGGTAATCCTTCTACGTGGCACACCTCATCACAAAAGGTTTTTCATCAAGGAAAAAAAGAGGTCATTGTTCCCCCTCTACTCATCACTCATTAGATCTATTATAGAGTACAATGCTTCTTTTGGTATGCACCTCACAAGACATCTACAACAACTGGAAAGGCCACAGAAATACCTCACAAAGAGGATTACCGGCCTCAAACAGATGCCCTATGCAGACCGTCTCAAAAATCTCCAGCTTTACTCCGTTGTAAATCGCCTACTCAGAAGCAATCTCTGCCTAACATACAAAGCTATGTCAAACCCAGATCTGTTGGACATGCTCCACTTTAAGAAATCCCAATCCCTCTGAGCTACATGTTCTAGGAACCTAAACCTTGTCACTACAATAAACAGAACATGCTGGAGGGATACATTCCTGTCCCAGAGACTTCTCATATTCTGGAACAAACTACCTATCTATATCAAACAAAGCTCCTCATTAGCAGTCTTCAAGAAAAATCTTGATGATTGGATGGGAAATAGAAAATTCACCCCTGGGATCACTTCTGTGGCTCTGCTCGACAGTGGCATAGGAAAATAATTTTCCTGGGTGGCGAAAGCCAGGGTACCTTTTTGTCTAGGTTTATATAGGCCCTAGGGCCAATAGCCTAGTACCTACCTATGATCTTATAAACCTATGAAAGGGATAGAAAAACTGTCCAAATGGCCAATAAACTGCAATTTCTGAGCCAGAAACCACTCCTCTTGTGGTAGATAGGCAACCTAGTGCTTACCACTCCCACTGATAAGCTGGAAGGCTTCCTTCTAACACAGAAAGGTCTGGGGAAAACAGAAACTTACAAAAAAAGTCCTGGATACAGCAAATCTGCCTCTGGACTACTCTAGTAACAGGAAAGAAAGGAAACAAGCTCAGAATTTTTTTTTGTTTTTTTTTTTCAGAAAAAAAACAATTAAAACAGTAATAAAAATACTTTAAATGAAATGCAAACTAGCACACGTGAGTGTGTAGCAATATTAAAGCAAATACATTTAAATTAAATGCAGTTAAATGAAAAAAAGACTTAATTCAAGTGTATAAAGCAGTATAATCAGAAACAATCAAAATGGAGGCATTTAAAGTCTCTCTTTCTCCTTTCTGTTGTTCTTGTAATCTGCAGGATGCAAAAACAGGATCCATGGAGCTTAAACAAGCACAAACCTGTGCAAACACTGGCTTTTAAACCAGAAAGTTGAAAGGGATAGAAAAACTGCCCAAACAACCAATAAACTACAATTTCAGAACCAGAAACCACTCCTCTTGTGATAGATAGGCTACCTAATACTTAATACTTCCACTGATAAGCTGGAAGGTTTCCTTCTAACACAGAAAGGTCTGGGGAACTCAGAAACTTATAAACCAGTCCTGGATACGGCACATCTTTATCTGGACTACTTTAGTAACAGGATATGCAGGAAACAAGCTTAGAACTTTTTTTTGTTTTTTTTTTTTTTTGCCGAAAAAACAGTTAAAATAGTAATAAAAATACTTTAAATGCAGTGCAATCTAGCACCCTTGAGTGTGTAGTCATATTAAAGCAAATACAGTTAAAATAAATGCAGTTAAATGAAAAAAAACAACTTAAATCAAGTGCAGAAAGCAGTATAATCAGAACAAAATCATTTAATTCACATATAACCTCAATCTCCATTGCCTACCCCACCCACAGTATGTGATTTGATCTTGAGAGGTTAAAAACAAAAACAACAATAACAACAACAACAACAAAACGACACTGTCCTCAAGGTAATTATTCTTTTTTTTTTTCTCACAAGCAATATTCAAAGTTTAGTGCTTGTGGCTGATCTTACTTCACTAAAATGCACATTACTCTTGCAAAGCAAGCCAGAATTTCAGTCATTCCATTCACGCTTAGGGATTGCCCCACCCCAACTGCTTACACAGAGAGTCTGCTTTGAGCCAACATGGTTTAAAATAATGACAATAGAAGACCATGGTTACATTACAGTATTTCTTTCACATATCATAGCCAAGTACGTGCATATGATCTTACTTCAATTCACCCATACACACTTTACTCATGCAAGAGTAGAGTTTATTTCAACAACAAAACATTGACAAACCATCCTAATGTTGTTTGACTAACCCTGCAAAAAGATATTAGGTTAAAAATTAAACATGTCATCCACAAATGGCCACCCAAAAACACAGTGCACACCTATTATCTCTTGGACTGTTGTCAGGATATTATATTAATTAAAAAAAAAAAAAAAAAAAAAGAAAGTCATCTACAGCCCTCAAAACACGCAAACCACTAGTATCTGGATGACCCTGCCAGTGTATTATATTATATTAAAAAAATAAAATGAACAGTCCCCAAAACATATTGCCTGTCTAGTATCTGGTTAATACTGCCAGGATATTGTATTAAAAAAAAGAAAGCATTAAAGGGATACTCGATAAATATGCTTATTTATATAAGGACTTGTGTGTTTTTTGTCCAAAATAATTAATGACATTTCCTCTGATGACCTTTGGTTTGTTACTGTGGATGTCTGTGATATGTACTCAGTTATTTTCCATCAAGAAGGACTGGAACTGTTTTTTGAGTTCCTATAAAAAAACTCAGAATTAAACTCAGCTGATTTGTCCATACTCAGGTCCTTCATGGAAGAGGTTTTGGAAAACGATTTTCTAATTTTCGAAAAACAGTTGTTTAAACAGACCCAAGTAGTGGCAATGGGGGAAATATGCGCCCCTATTTTTGCTAATATTGTTCTTGCCCAATGGGAAAAACTTCATGTGTTTAGTTCTAAATTCAAAGATTCTTGGGTTTTGTATGGTAGATACCTGGACGATATTATTATTTTTTGGAGAGATAACCTTAGTAGTCTGGATGAATTCTTCTAGTATTTAAATTCAGCTATCAGTTTTTTAAGGTTTAAAATGGAGGTCCAGGAACAAAAAGGTAAATTATTTAGAAATTAATTAATAGAAGAACACAGTACTGCACAGGTTTGAATCAAACATATATGGAAACCAACATGCTTGAATTCCCTCCTTCTTTATGAGAGTTGTCACCCTATACACCAAAATAAATCCCTTGTGGAGGAACAGTATGTTAGGGTGGCAAGAATGGTAACCAATGACCACATATATGCAAACGAATGTAAAAAACATCAAGGTATGTTAAAGAAGAGGGGTTACACAGAATCCTTTGTACAAAACATTGTTTCTGAAGTGTCTAGAAAGATGTAGCAGGACATGTATTGTGGAAGACAAGAATCTTGGTTTCACGTCTGTCACCTTCTTGTGGATTCTGTATTAAAAAAGAAGATCAACAGTCCCCAAAACTCATTGCCTGCTTAATATCTGGATAATCCTGCTTAGATATTATATTAAAAAAAAGAAAGTCATCTGCAGCCCACAAAACACACAGACCAGTAGTATCTGGTTGACTCTGCCAGTGTATTATATTAAAAAAAGAAAATTAACAGGTCCCAAAACATATTACCTCCCTAGTATCTGGATAACCCTGCCAAGATATTATATTAAAAGAGAGAAAGTCATTAACAGTCCCCAAAACACACTGACCATTAGCATCTGGATGACCCTGGGAGTGTGTTATATTAAAAAAGAAATCAACAGTGCCCAAAACACACTACCTCTCTGGAATCTCAATAACCCTGCTAGGATATTGTATTAAAAAAGAGAAAGTCATCAACAGCCCCCAAAATACACTGACCATTAGTATCTAGTTGACCCTACTAGTGTATCATATTAAAAAAGAAAATAAACAGTCCCCAAAATGCATTGCTTCCCTAATATCTAGTTAACCCTGCCAGGACATTATATTCAAAAGAGAAAAGCAGGGCATGTGTTGTTGTGGAATACAAGAGTATTGGTTTCACTTCTGCCTCCTTCTTTTGGATTCTATATTAAAAAAGAAAATCAACAATCCCCAATACACATTCCCCTGCCTAATATCTGGTTAAACCTGTCAGCATATTATACCAAAAGAAAAGTCATCAAAACCCCCAAACACACACAGACCACTAGTATCTGGTAGACCCTGCATGGATAATATATTAAATAAAGAAAATCAACAGTCCCCAAAATGCATTGCCTCCATAGTATCTGGTTATCTCCGCCAAGATATTATATTGCGCGGCGGCGCAGTGGTGCAGCGGTTAATGCTGTCACCTCACAGCAAGAGGTTCTCTGGTTCGATTCTCGGTCGGGGTGCCTTCTGTGTGGAGTTTGCATGTTCTCCCTGCGTTCGCGTGGGTTTCCGCTGGGTACTCCGGTTTCCTCCCACATTCTAAAGACATGGAGCATTTCTCCCCGGGCCTCCGCTGAAAACAGGATCTGTGGAACCTAGTCAGACTTTCCCGGTCAACAAATGTTAAATAAAATAAATAAAAAAATACAATAAAAATATTTAAAAAAAAGAAGTTATGTACTTACCATAATGTTCCATCTGTATTGTCGATCTTCATTTATCCTTGATGTATGGGACTCAGTTACAACTCTCAGCTCGGCCATTATAAGAGGTCAAGAGAACCAAAACCACTCAAGCTAATTCACTACCCAGAATGCCCCTCTCTAGATTACCTCAAATTGAGTTTGCAACTATAAATAAAGACAGCAACGCTGCCTATAACAACTGAAAAGGCTATGTCCAAGGCCATATATGAAATACCAGATAACCAGGACTAGAGTCCGATCCTCCAAAGAATCTAAAGGAAGGGGAAGGGGGGTGTCATGGATAAATGAAGATCGACCACACAGATGGAACATTATGATAAGTTTATAACTTCTTTACCTGATGTTGTCAATCTTCATTTATCCTTGACATATGGGACAGAGTCCCCAGCTACATTGTATCTTGGGAGGCCTTATGGAAGGATATTCCTGAGAACATAGAGCCAAAAGGCTCTTTCCCTGGAGACCAGAACCTACTTGTAATGAGTGATAAAGGTATGTGGAGTAGCTCAGGTTGCTGCTGCACATATTTCATCCATGGAAGCCCTTGAGTGAAAAACAGCAGGCATGGCTATTGCCCTTGTTGAATGTGCTCTCACTGGTGCTGGTAATTGGAGGTTTTTTCTTATTGTAGGTGAAAGTTATACATTCCCTTAACCACTTAGATGAGGTGAAAACCAAACAGCGATGGTAGCAAGCACAATTAGAACCAAAACCACAGTAGTTGCTTGCTTGGAAATCCAAATGGCGCGAAACTGAAAATATCTCCTTTATTCAAAGCGAGTGAGAATAAAACCAAGTCACAAGGACTAAAAGCAAAACATTAACGCCACAAAATGCATACGTTTTCGACCAAATTACATCCAGATCTTCTTCAGAAAAACTGACCACCATTATTAAAGTGCTTTTATATAATACCCAATTTTTTTGAAAAGTCAATCAACCAATAAAAATCTTTCCCTCATGAATAAATAAATAAAAGGAGAACCAACTTGTTAAATTTATAATTCCAAAACATTAAAATCCAATCTATTGTTAAAAAACATTTGTTACATTCAATATATTACTAAAATAATTTTCCCCTTAGTGTTAAATAGCATAAATGATAAATAAAAATTTTTATAAACCACAAACCATTTACTTTGATAAAAAGTCAGGTTAATTAATGTTACAAAATGTTATTCCACTGTGCCCTCTTGTGGTGAAAATGATAAACTTCACAGTTTTGCTGACCTAAGCTTCAACACTGAAGAAATGGAAAGTGCATCATTAAGGCCTGGAAATTTCATAGAATCCAGGACAATTTGCCAAAAAAGTTTTTTACATTCTAATTTGGCTTCCCACATACCACCCCTGATCTCTTTTGGGACAATTTCCAAAACAAAAAAGCAGAAAGATGCTTGGGAACATTTTAAAGTGTGTTTATATAGTGCATTTTTATTGTATTGTCTCCTAATTTCGTATAAATGCTCATATATGCGATTTTTCAATTTTCTTTCAGTTTTCCCGACATAAAAGGAGCTGCAAAAATTGCACACAGCAATATGCACTGCTCCCTGGGTATTACAATTAGAAAAAGTATCACTAACAGTAGTTCTATCCCTTGAGGGGATAATAATGTGCGTTTGATTAATAATTTAAGCACACTGTGAACAAGTTCCACATTTGAATGTCCCAAACCTTCTTGATGTACCTTTAGATTTATTGAACCCTTTAAACTCAAACAGTTGTTTAAAGTTCTGATCCTTTCTGTAAATAAATTTCAAAGGTTTGTTTTTGAAAATGTCTAGATCAGAAAACTCAGTAAATTTTTTCCATTCCCTGATAATAATTTCTTTAATGACACCTGAATCTCCTGAGTAATCAAAAATAAAAGCTTCACTGAAGTTGTTAGTTCGGTGGTTTGGTAATACTGAAGGAGCATTGTTGTTAAAATTACACCCTAAAATAGGGGAAAATCTATCACGTCTCCCCTGAACCACTACTTCCAACGCTTGTTGCAATAAACTTTCAGGGTATCCCCTTTCCCTAAACATACCCAGAACTTTTGTACTTTCTGTAAAATAATATTCGTCCCTAGATGTCATCCTACTAACCCGAACCAATTGATCCTTAACTAAATTCTTTTTTTGAAAAAAAGAATGAGCACTTTTAAAATGGAGATATGAACTTGAAAAAGTTTCCTTACGAAAAATATTGGATGAAAAACCTTGATCAGTTTTTGTAAGTTTAACATAACTTAGATGAGGTGACCTTTGACATTTGTTTACCCATGGATGTACCCGAAAAGGGGACAAATAACTGATCCAGCTTCCTAAAATCCTTAGTTCTGCTGAAATAAAAATGCATTTGTCTATGAACATCTAGTAAGTGTAAACAATATTCTCCCTTGTTAGAAAAATTAGGGAAGAAGACTGGTAAAGCAAATGACTGATGAATATTAGTTTCTGATACTACCTTATGAAGAAAAGATGGTTTGGTTCTTAGTGAAATCCTGTCCTTATGAAAAAATAAAATATGAAGGTTTTGAAGACAACACTTGAATCTTTGAAATTCTTCTGGCGGACATAACAGCTACCAGGAAAAATTGGCTTCCATGAAAGGAACTTCAAGTCATAGGTAGCCTACAGCTGGAAAGGGGAATGGACCAAAGACTGTAGAACCATTATAGAAACCCAAGGAACAAAAGGATCCTTATTAGTTGGTTTTAACCTCAAGGATCCTTTCATAAAAACTTTACACAATATATGTGAGATCAACAAATGCTCTTCAAAGCTGTCATGGAAGTTGGAAATAGCAGCTAGCCAGACTTTAACAGTAGAAGAAGAAGCTCCCTGTTCAAATAGCATAGCTAAAAATTCCAATATCTTTTCAACAAGTGCAGAGAAGTTTCCTGGTGGAAGGCTTATGGGAAGCCAACAAAATTTTTCAGACTGGAGAGGATAGGTTATTCTGCCTGGCAATCAATAGAATTGGAGGAACCAAGCTGTAAGCTTGAGGTTTTGCAGACTGGGGTGAACTAGTCCTTGTGGATGGGACAAGAGGTCTAGATCTGGGTCCAGAGTCAATGGACTGTGAAATACGTGAGAACAAAGAAAGAGGAACCAGACTTGTCAAGGCCAGAAGGGAGCAATGAGGATTACTTTGCTCTTCTACCTGATGGCTTTCTTCAAGAAGTGAGGTATTAGTGGAATAGGGGGAAAGACATAGAGCAGTCTCGAGGGCCAGTCATGAAGGAGAACGTTTCTCATGGACTCCACCTGAGAGGGAAATATGGTGAAGTTGTTGCTGCACTTGTTCAGGGGTGATGCAAACCAGATCAGAGCAAGGCTGGCCCCAGCAAAGGAAAATCTCCTTCACCACTCTGGGATTGAGGGACCACTTGTGAAGCAGGAGGATGCATCTGCTCAGCTTGTCCACTATGAAGTTCAAACTCCCAGGATGCATGTTGCTATCAGAAAATGGTTAGAAGAGATCACCCTTTGCCACACTCTGAGAGCTTCTCAACACAGGGGATAAGACTTGGCTCTGCCCTGTTTGTTGATGTACCAGACTACTGACATATTGTCTGATTGAAATGCAATAATTCCTAAATTGAGGGCCACTTGGAAGGCTTGCAGTGCTAAAAGCACTGCCTCAACTCCAGAACACTGATATGCAAGTTGGCCTCTATTGGAGAACAAGTGCCTTGGACTGTTCTGCCTAGATAATGCCTCCAACCCCATCTGGGAGGCATCCATGGTCACTATGGCCTTGGGCTGGGGTGAAACAAAGGGTCAGCCTAAGAGAATATCCTCTGATTCAATCCACCAAGATAAGTCCTTCTTGCAATGACTGGTGATCTGGATGAGATGCATCAAAGGATGAGTCAGCATAGACCACTGGTTGGCTAGAAGCCACGACAGAAGTCTCATGTGAAATCTTGCTAGTGGGACCAGTGTGATGGCCGTTGCCATGGATCCTAGAGCTTGGAGAACTAATAGAGCAGGTACCCTGTCACTGGAGAGTATAGTTTCCACGTGGGACCTTATTTCTGTAACTTGGGAAAAGGAAGGGAAGCTATACAAAAGGTGGTATTCAGGAAAGCTCCTATAAACTCCAGTTCTTGACTTAGTTGGGATTTTGTGTGATTCACCATGATAGCTAGATAAGCACAAGTATGTAGAATAAAATCCCTTGTCTGTTCTAGTAGATGCCTGGTGGGAGTGGTGATGAGTCAGTCATCTGAATATGGAAGCATTTGGATTCTGTGCAGTCTCAAGTGAGCTGCTACTGTTACCATACACTTGGTGAACACCCTGTTAGCTGTGGTGAGACCAAAAGGCAGAGTTCTGAACTGATGGTGACTGGCTCCTAGCCATAAGTGGAGGAATCTTCTGGAGCACTTGTCCATTTTTATGTGGTAATACATGTCTTGGAGGTATATAGAGCACATCCAATCATCTTTCCCTAAGAAGGGTAGAACAGACTGAACTGTGACCATCTGGAATTTTGTCTGCTGAATAAACTTGTTCAAAAGACTGAGATCTAAAATTGGTCTCCAGTCCCCTGGGTTTTTTGGTACCAAAAAGAACCTCAAATAGAATCCGGATCATATCTGGTCTGGTTGGACTTCTTGGATGACTCTTTTTTCTATCAGATTTTGAAATTCCACAGCTGCCTGATCCCACTGATTGGGTGGATAATCAGGGATTCTTCTTCTTGTTCTTGGAGTGAGAATGAAGGGAGAGGGATAGTGTAAATAAAAGCAGAAGGTGAATTTTTTTTTAAATTGGGTAGGTAGCAAAGGTTATAGGAAGATTCCTAAGAATATTTAACTAAGTTTCAAGTAAAAGTAATGAAAATACACATAGCTCAAGAGAGAGTCTGGCTGATGCATCCAATGTAGAAGAGCAGCAAAGGAGATCTGAGGTAATCTACACAGGGGCATTATGGGTAAGGACTTACCTCAAGAGTTTTGGGTTCTCGCGAGCTGTTATCATGGCCGAACTGGTCCTAGACTCAGAACTGAGTTTCATACATCAAGGATAAATGAAGATTGACAACATCAGAGAGAAAGTCATCAACAACCTCCAAAACACAAAGACCACTAGTATATGGTTGACCCTTCCAGTGTATTATATTAAAAAAGAAGATCAAGAGTCCCCAAAACACATTGCCTCCCTAGTAACTGGATAACCTTGCTAGGATATTGTATTAAAAAAAGAGAAAGTCATGAACAGCCCCCCATAATACACAGACCAGTAGTATCTGGTGGACCCTGCCAGTGTATTATATTAAAAAAAAGAAAAGAAACAGTTTCCAAAATGTATTACCTCCCTAGTATCTGGTTAACCCTGCCAGGATATTATGTTAAACAAAAAAAAGAAAGTCATCAACAGCCTCTAAAACCAGAGATTACTAGTATCTGGTTGAAACTGCCAGGGTATTATATTAAAAAAAGAAAATGAATAGTCCCTAAAACACATTGTCTCCATAGTAGCTGGTTAATCCTGCCAGGATACTGTATTAAAAAAGTCATCCACAGCCCCAAAGCACACAGGCCACTAGTATCTGGTTGACATTGCCTGTGCATCATATTACAAAAGGAAAATCAACAGGCTACAAAATGCATTGCTTCCCTATTATCTAGTTAACCCTGCCAGGATATTATATAAAAAAAGAGAAAGTCATCAACAGCCCCCAAAACACACAGACCACTAGTAACTGATTGACCCTGCCAGGTTACTATATTAAAAAAGTCATCACCAGCCATAAAACACAGAGACTGTTAGTATCTGGTTGACTTTGTCAGTGTATCATATTACAAAAAGAAAATCAACATTCCTCAAAATGGATTGTTTCCCTAGTATCTGGTTAATCCTGCAGGAAATAATATTAAAAAACATCAACAGCGCCCAAACCTCACAGACAGCTAGTATCTGGTTGACTCTGACAGTGTATTATATTAAAAGAAAATCAACAGGCCCCAAAACAAATTACATCCCTAATATCTGGTAAACCCTGCTATGATATTATATAAAAAAAAGTCATCAACAACCCCAAACACACACAAACCACTAGTATATGAATGGCCCTGCCACTGTATTATATTAAAAAAGAAATCAACAGTCCCGTAAACACATTGCCTACATAGTATCTGGTTACCCTGCCAGAATATTATATTAAAAAAAAAGAAAGTCATCAACAGTCCCCAAGGCACACAGACCACTAGTTGATCTAGGTTGACATTGCCAGTGTATTATATTAAAAAAGAAGATTGGCAGTCCTCAAAATATTTTGCCTCCCTAGTATCTAGTTAATATTGCCAGGATATTATATTTTTTAAAAAAGCCATAAGCTGCATCAAAACACACACAGATCACTAGTATCTGGTTAACCCTGCCAATGTATTACATTAAAAAAGGCATCAACAGTTCCCAAAACACATTGCCTCCCTAGTATCCAGTTAACCCTGCCAAAATATTATTTTAAAAAAAGGTTATCAACAGCCCCCAAAACAAGCAGACCACTAGTATATGATTGAACCTACTAGTTTATTATATTAAAAAAATAAATTATCAACAGTCCCAAAACACATTGCCTACCTAGTACCTGGTTAATACTGCCAGGAAACTATACTAAACAAATTAAAAAGTCATATACAGCCCCAAAACACACAGATCACTAGTATCTGGTTGACCCACAAAGTGTATTATATTAAAAAAAAGCAATCAATAGCCCCCAGGACACATTGCCTCCCTAGTGTCTGGTTAACCCTGCCAAGATATTATAATAAAAAAGTCATATTCAACCCCCAAAACATGCAGACCATTTGTATATGGTTGACCCTGCCAGTGTATTATATTAAAAGAAAAGAAAATCAACAGTCACCAACACACATTCCCAGACTAGTATCTGGTTAACTCTACCAGGATATTATATTAAAGAAAGAGTCATTAACAGCCCCTAAATCACACAGACCACTAGTAACTGGTCAACCCTGCCAGTGTATTATATTAAAAAAGAAACCAACAGTCCCCAAAACACATTGCTGCTCTAGTATCTGGTTAACCCTGCCAGAGAGTCTACTTTAGAAGACTGAAAAAACAAAATACTGAATTCCAAAAGACTGAAAATTCAGAATATTGAATGATGGAATTTGCCCGTTCTCCACTGTTGTGTGATCTTGGAGTTGGTATATATTGTTAGCAGGGGTTGTGGTGGGCACAGCCACCGACATGAGGGGTGCATTAAAAATGTGTTCAGTATTTTGAATTTTCAGTCTTTTGGTTTGTCAGTCTTCTCAAGTAGACATCTACCAGGATATTATATTAAAACAGTCATCAACAGCCCCCAAGACACACAGACCATTAGTATTTGGTTGACCCTGCCAGTGTATCATATTAAAAAAAGAAACTCAACAGTCTCCAGAGTGCATTGTTTCCCTAGTATATGGTGAACCCTGGCAGGATAATATATTTACACAAAAAAAAAAAATAAGATATCAATAGCCCCCAAAACTCACAGATGACTAGTATTTGGTTGACCCTGCCAGTGTATTATATTAAAAAGAGAAAATTAACAGACTGCAAAACACATTGCCTCCCAAGTATCTTGTTAACCCTGCCAGGATATTAAAAAAAAAAAAAAAAAAAACAGAAAGTCATTGACAGCCTCCAAAATGCATACCCCTGGATTTACAAAGCCCTTTATAGCGTACAGGATTAGTTTAAGAGCTATTTTCGGCAATATGGCCGATGTGCGATCCAGGAACGAGGTCCCGGGACGTGCATGTGAGCTCTTAGTTTAATCCTGCATGGACCGAGCTCCTGTATGCAAATTTCCCTCACTTGCAGGTGAAAACAATGCACATAAGGTTAATATGTGATCCAGGAAGCTGGCAGCTGTCTGTGTAGGACGAGTGCAGTGTGCAGAAATGTACTCGGTTAGTAACCGAGTACAGTTCTGCAATCTACAAAATGGAGCTATGACAGCTCCAAATAAAGGCTGCATATTATTGAGGAAGCAGCATGGCAATGTCCAAGTAGAAGGCTATTGGCATTGCAAACTGTAGAAAAAAAAAATAAACAACTTTTCATTTTTTTTTCGCCGAGCTCATCTGGTTAAGCATAGGGCAGTGACGCACAAATGGGATCGGGGGGAAAATAATAAAATAAACCTAAAATAAGCATGTTAACTAAAATCAATATTCTGCCATGCAAGTCAGTGGCAGGCAGAAGACAACCTGGCCAGTGAATAATAGTTGCTAAGGGGGGAGGCTCAGTGTGGGACATGTAACTATGCATTAGCAGGCAATCCTATGCAAATGAGGGAAAGGTTAGGGAATCCCAGATTATCCCAGGGTATGAGACAGATCCCAAGAGTGTAAGAGTATAAATAGCTGGCTGCAAGACTAGGATATATGTGACATCATGGGGGGGTGTCAGGCATACTGTAAGTGGATTGGAGACCTGTGGCTTGGGATTGCTCCTAGCTTAGCACAACTAAGCTAAGGGTGTGTCTAAACCTGCCTAGCACTCTTTACAAAGTGTAAACAGGTGTGCGTGCCACGCAACGGTTTTTACAGGAAGAAAAAGGAAGTTAAACCAGGAAAAAGCAGCTCTGTGCACATTTCAGCACTCCATTTGCGTGGCATGCACACAGGCCTAAACAGGGAGGCAATAGGAAGGGAAAACAGCAGTAGGAAGGTAATCAAGGAGAACTAGCTGAACTGCCAGGTGAAGTGTATCAGAATCAGATAATCACAGAGGAAGCAGACGAGCCCAGCCTAGAACACCACTATAAACCAAGCAAACACCTACCCCCCCTGTTTTTTCCACACTCTACACCACCGGTGTATACAAGCGGGGAAATTTTAAAACCAAACCTACAAAGTGAGAACGGCTGCAGCAGGCAACATTGAACAACATGTGCAAGAGGCTGAGGGTGGTGAGGATGTTAGTGCTGCCGAACAACCCACAGTGAGAAGACAGAGAAGAGTGTACAGACCCAGGGGCTACATGAGCTGGAGATAGTGGAGCACTATAGGGTGGAGAGAGACCTCCTACAGCAAATCGTTGAGCTGTGCAGGCCACACCTAACACACCACATCCCATCCCAGTTGATACCACGGTATGTGTAGGCCAAAGTATACTAGCCACAGGTACCTACCAAACTACAACTGGGGATAACATGGGCATCTCACAGGCATCAGGATCCAGGATCCATTGTATTCCACCACTTCCTGGAAGCCATGTCAGCACATGCCAGTGAGCATGTATATTTCAACACACACGAGGTGTTGACCCGCAATATGCGTCTCTTCCACCAAATAGCTAACTACCCTGGGGTAGTGGGTGCTATAGACTGCATGCACTTACACATCAATGCACCACCCAGTGAGCAGGGTAGGGCCTACATCATCTGCAGGGGCATCCCCTCCATCAACTGCCAAGTTGTATATTATGCCCAGGGCATTATAATGAATGTGTTTGTGCTGGCTGCCCTAGAAGCTATGATGATTCACACATATAGCAACTGATGCAGCTGTGACACAGATTTGCTGATGTGGACATCCCCTAGGGTCACCTAGTGGGGGATGCTGGGTACCCACTGGAGCCGTGGCTGATGACACCCATTAGAAATGCACACACACCTGAGCAACAATGCCATGATGATGCACACGCATAGGGCAGACATATAATAGAGCGTGTGTTTGGGATGCTCAGGTCACAGTTCCGATGTCTAGACACATCTGGTGGAGTTCTGCAGTATTCACCAGCTACCCAAATAGTAATGATATATGTTTTATTCCACACAATATGATCCTGCAGAAACAGCTGCAGCAGGAACAGCATGGGGCAGGGCCACACAGCCCCCCACCAGTGCCAAGGCCTGTACAAGTACAGAGTGACTTGGAGGAGGAACAACCTGAGCCTGCCCCAGTAGGCAGAAGGGGGCATGCCCAGTATGCCCTGGCCTTGACAAAGAGGCAATGCATAGCATATGCACTGACACAGTAGGGCCCCAGGGAATGACACCTCTCTCTGACTCACACAGACAGTAAAAAGGGATGCCAAACATGACACTAGCTGTGCCCAACCATGTATAGGGAGTGTACTATGTGCATTCGACATAGGCAGCCCTCCAGCACCATCCTCAAGTCTGGCACACCCTCAAGGTAAGTCAATCAACCTACCAAGTGCCAAATGGAGTATAATGTGTTTTTACCTGTAGCTATGGTATGGATGTGAACATGTAAGGGAATTGGGTGGCCAGATGTCAAGGCAGCAGAGAGTAGACACCCATAGTAGCAGCATGAAATCTGTGACACATACTGGAGTCACCATAGTAGCCAGTACTACGCAGGGTGACACAACCCACTGCAGGAAATGGCCTGAGCAACAGAGGTGTCCATAAGAACCACACCTACCAGTCAGGAAGGCTCACATACCCAACAACAGTCTCACCAGCAGGACAAGTGAAGATAACCACAAACAAATGCTGTACTATGTCCTCCGAATGTGACCTATGGTTACCCCCTCCCCCAGGCCTACACAGACAGACCACAGCAGGCTAGGCAGTCAGATGTAAGTTGTGAAGGCTAGGAAGTCAGACACTAATATGTAGGTAAACAAACCTAGGATCTGTACACTGGTAAGCCCTAGCTAGCAGGATAGGTAAGACTGCAGACTGAAATGGAGTACCTGACATACCAGTACAGTCCTAGCAAATGTCTGCAAGTGTTAGGTGTGTCCCCCCATCCAATGTACACATAGAGTAACAGTTAGGTGTGCCCCCCCACTCCTGTGTAGAACAGTAGAAACAGTCAGGTGTCCTCCCTGCTATGCAGAAATGTAGCAACAGTCAATGGCAAATGAATGATTGATACCCTGCAGACACAGCATGCTACCTGTCAGTGTACAACAAAAGGTCAGCACGACAGTACAAACAACCTGGATGTGATCCACACATGCAACACAGATGGCCATGCTAGGCATGCTCACACACTTAGAGGAATGAAGGCAATGGCAGTGAACAACATACTGAGAGGTCATACTGGGCATGCTCACACACTTAAACACATGAAGGCCATGTCTGCAAACACCAGTGGACAAGACATATCTGGAAGTTGCAGTTTTCAGTGCAGACACATGTCAATATGCACCACTCCTGCCTTGCACATACAGTGGATAGGAATGCAGACAAATATGTAAGGACAACACACTATAATAAGCCACAGGTACACAGGCATAGATATGTAGAATAGGGTGACCGTGACAAGGAGCCATGCAGGCTTGTCCCAACTGGCACACAGCCAAAGGGCCCCCGACACATGAGGTGCAGATGTAACCCACTGAGGATACTAGCCACTAGTACCTGTCAGCATGACAGACTATGTAGTGTTCTTGGCAGATGTGCAACAAGACTGTATAAGGAAGCAGCCATCTAGTAGCTGTATACAAGCACCTGTGACATATGACCCTGTGTGTGCCTGCATGTGGCATGTCAACCCCTACATGAATGGAGTATGGCCCATGCACACACTGCCCTCCCCATAGCAGTAGTATGACAAGCCTCCTGAGGTCACCCAATGTGAATTACACCTGTGGGAGAGCTATAGCTCAGTAATATGCATGGAGCGTCCCATAGTGACAGAGTAGTTAGGTAGTAGTATTAACTCCAGACCTGTCAATTGTGTGAGTGTGTGTTTGGATGTGTGGCTGTCTGCCTCTGAATGTGTAGAGTGAAATGCCTGTTAGGCTACTCACATATACATATATTCAACTTTGCCAAGGCTTCTGATGTCACTCACCTAGAAGTACACCTCTGGGAAGGTGATAGCCCAGTAATCACCATAGTGTGTCCTGTAACTGCGTACTGCTGTAGTGTGATAAACTAGTTAGGTAGGTGTTTGAACCTCAGCCCTGGCAACTGTGTGTGTGTCTGACTGGGTAGAGAGCAATGCTTTTTAGGCTACTCACACTCCATATAATACAAATGCACTACTTTGGCAAGGGTGATTATGTCACTCACCTAGAAGTAGACCTCTGGGAACATGATAGCCTGATAATCACTGTAGCACATCCTGTAGCTGCTGTAGTGTGATAAACTGGTTAGGTAGGTGTTCGAACCCCAGCCCTGGCAACTGTGTGTGCTTGTGTGTGTGTCTGACTGGGTAGAGAGCAGTGCTTTTTAGGCTACCCACACTCCATACAATACAAATGCTCTACTTTGGCAAGGCGGCTGATGTCACTCACCTAGACGTACACCTCTGGGAACATGCTAACCCTGTAATCACCATAGTGCGTCCTGTAACTGCGTACTGCTATAGTGTAATAAACTAGTTAGGTAGGTGTTTGAACCCTAGCCCTGGCAACTGTGTGTGTGTGTGTGTGTGTGTGTGTGTGTGTGTGTGTGTGTGTGTGTGTGTGTGTGTGTGTGTGTGTGTGTGTCTGACTCGGTAGAGAGCAATGCTTTTTAGGCTACTCACACTCCATACAATACAAATACTCTACTTTACCAAGGCTGCTGATGTCACTCACCTAGAAGTACACCTCTGGGAACGTGATAGCCCAGTAATCGCTGTAGCACATTCTGTAACTGTGTACTGCTGTAGTGTGATTTAGAATGGTGGTAGTGTTCCATCTCCATCCATGCCAATTCCGGATGTGTTGTGTGTGTGTGTGTGTCTCAATGTCTGTGTATGGAGCAATGCATTATAGGCTACTCACTCACAGTACATTTCAAATGCCCTACTTTGGTAGTCCTGCTGATGTCATTAATTGTGAAATACACCTTTCTTGAAGAGGTACTTCAGTAATGTCCGTGGTGCGTAATATAACTGTGTAGTGTAGTAAACTAGTTAGGTAGGGGTTCTACTCCCAGACATGCCAGGTGTGTGTGTGTGTGTGTGTGTGTGTGTGTGTGTGTGTGTGTGTGTGTGTGTGTGTGTGTGTGTGTGTAACTTATATCCTGTGTTGAGGTAGTTTTGAGTCTGTGGGCAATGTGGAGGGGTTTTGCTAATTTCATTTATGGTGGCCCTACTATAGATCACAATGTCAACCATACATGGATAACAGATGTAAATGGCTGAGATTTTGGGGTGCAAAGCCATACCCATACATGTGACATCAAGGCCTGCCAATCACAGTTAGCAACCCCACTGTGTCTTCACATGTGACTCACAATGGACATACCATGCCTGACAACATGGCCTGTATGAACAGATGACACTCACATCAGGAAATGCTGTTAGCATGCTATCAGTGTAGGTGCAGGGTAAATTTGCTGACCAGTGCCACTCCCTGCCACACATGGGCAAGACTAGCACATCTGATGATAAGCTGTGTCCACAGCATGAGCCATACAACCCAGGTACAGTTCCACATGTCACTGTACATGCACGTGGGAGATGTGCACATACTAGACACCATCCAAGTCATGGACTAGGGAACACATACATGGCAAGTGATGCACAGCATTGGCCACACACAATAATCACCCAGGTGACTGGAAGAAGGAAGCAATACCCACCTGTGCAGGCAAATGCAGAAGTTGCAGGCCTGTGCCACAATGCAGACTATTGTCATGTAGGCTGATGCCAAGGTATACCCATCACCTACCCTTGTATAGCCTGCTGGCACTGTTGGCCACCACACCCATGCAGATATGCACCCATGCATGTCTGAACTGGACCCTGTGTGTTCATGTGTGTGTTGTATGGTGCGTATGTCCACATCCACATGCACTACTCCCCCCAGGGCTCAGTGAAGCATGCCACCTTATGTCTGACACCCCCTCATACTCACTGCCCATATGACCTCCATATCACCCATGTGGTGCATGTGTTCCCTGCACATTGATGTGTTGTGGCAATCCCACTAGTAACGGGTTGCACTCCTGGCCCTGCCAAGTGTTTTAATGTGTGTGTGTGTGTCCCTGTATGAGTGTGCCTGTGCTGATGCTGGCACCTGTTCATGCAGACAGGCACGTGTACGTCACCTACTGTATATCTACCATATCCCTGTTGCATATGTCACTCACCATCACATATATGTTCTGAGTGCTCCCCACCAGATCACCCATGTGGTGCATCCAATTACAGCATTGAACTGTGATAGCACTACATAGCTGTCGGGTGTTTGATACCCTGTGCTGGTAGGTGTGTGACACAAACATGCTTTGGTTTTACCCTCCCACCCCTCCCTGACATGTATTCACCTCTGTGTGCCCCCCCACTCCATCTCTGGTGGATGTGGAGGGCCACACCTGCATTGCTTAGGCAGCACCTTGTGTATTTAAAGTGATGTTCATGATGAGATGATGGCCAACTCTGCACAAATTGCAGCCCTTCCCTAGCCAAATGCATGTGGAACAGGTGTGGTAACATTCCCATAGCCAATTGCATGGAAACGCACTCCAATACCTGGGAACATCCTGGTGGTGTTGGCCCTTGTCTGTCACTGTGAGCAGGAGCTAGAACTGCCATTTGGCAAACAGCATTTCAGATGGGTTGGGGATTTACTTCTAACAACATACACTGTGGGAAGAGGGCACAAACAGGAGGGGGATGTGTCTGACCTGACTACGAGCTGTAAGTGCTGCTATACTGCATATGGAGTAATGCTGGATTAACAGTGTTTGTCTGGATATGCTTGTCATACATGTCACAATACCTGCCATGTCAGTTCCATGTATATCAGGATTCCCCATCTGCAGGCTCATCTGCAGACTGGGCAGTGTTGTGCCTTTGGTGTTATGTGTTAGCCACAATACATCTATCTGTGGAATGCAGAAGGTAGTGTGAGGATTGCAGTCTGTTGATGGTGAAGGCCGTGACAGTTACTGACTACATATCCCTCATTGGACATATGTTGCAACAAACCCAATTACAATGCTAGATTAAAGAGGGCATCACAGCAACATGTCTATACTGGCCCTGTGTATGTGCTGTCAGCCACACCTCTGTCAACATTTGTATATATGTCCTGCATGAATTGGTGCATATGTGCTGTACACTGTAAATAGTGTCATCATATCTGATAACATGCCAGTAATATATCAGAGTGCTACACATGTCATGTACAGTAGGGGTTACACTTAATGCCATACCCTGGAAATTGTGTGGATGTTTGTACTGAGGTCTGTGTACTGAAGGTGAATGTCAGCAGTGCATATATTGTTAATATGTACTATGGCCTGTGTACAGACTGTGGTAGATGTAATTGTTCTAGCTCCCCTTCTATCTGTTGTTACATGCTGCCCCACTGTATGGTACCATTTTAGCTTACATGTGTGTAGGGCCATACACACACATGCCCCATACCACAGACAGCCATCAGACCAGACTGTGTAGTAGCCCAGTATATGTAGGGTCATTCTGTGAGTGGCACATATGAGGATGGTGTAGGAGAGATAGTCCATATACTGTACTATTATGCTAGCGTACC
>NC_056734.1:302870938-303060938 GCF_019279795.1 Protopterus annectens
AAATATCCTGTTTAGATGATGTTTGTATTTGGGAGTTCCATGTTAAATATTTCAGTTCTAAGCTGTTCTAGCACTTAAGGTTTGTTTTCTTCCATTCTGGGATTTCGTGAATAATATGAAGTTCATAATATTCCCTTTCTATAGCCTTATGAAGATTTTGTAAACCTATACAAACATCAATTTTGAATGTGTTCAGTAAAGTAATTGGCTGTACTGCCAGTGCCAACTGGCACACAAAGATCATTGTTTTTTTTGCAGAAGGGGACTCAGGAGACTTGTAGCGGTCATGGCCTTTTTTTCACATGCAAACTTGAATACAAGTTTGGGTGAAGTGCAGCAGCTTGCAGAGTGAGTGGAGTTGCCACAGTAGATGTGCTTGGACAAAGGTTAGTGCTGTAGTTTGAGGAGGTTATAAGAGTAGGATGGAGTGGGAGTGGGGTTTATTTTAGAGAGGAAGGAATTTTATGTTTAGGATTTGGAACTGGGAGGTGAGTTGAGACTTAGGAAGGGATTGAGTACTTTAGGTTCAGGAAGTGGGAAAGGAGGTATATGTTTAGAGAGTGGGAAGAGAGTTTGAGGTTAGAGAACAGGAGTGGAGTTTTAGTGTTAATTAGCTACTAGGGACTCCTGGCTTATAGAGGGAGTGCTATGGTTAGTATTAGGGACTGAGTGGGAGTTTTAGGGTTAGCAAGGGATCTGGTAGGGCTATGCAGTTTAGCACAATCAGATAGTGGCAGTGTATGCAGGAAGGAATATAGCTTGTTTCTTAGATAGGGAGTGCCAGAGAAGGGACCTTTTTTCCCCTAAAATTTAAAGTTGCAGGGAGTGTCAGACTGGGAGATGGTACCAAGTGCTGAAATATCTAGCTAAACCTCTGGTAGGATTGCTAGGTAATTAAATTAGGAGTAGTCTAATGGAAGTTAGGGCACCTGCCATTTTGAGCAAGTGGCAGCAAGCAAATGTGTAATGATCTATTAACATGCAACCAGAGTGGCCATATTTAAGCAAGTCTTGTCTGTTCAGTGAACTTTGTTTTTGACTTACATAGATTTTACCCATATGGTGAACTTATGTGATTAAGAATCAACCCATTTTCTCCATCTGTTTAACTCTTTCTTAATTTTGCTTTCAGAAAGTTGATGGGATTTTACTTGGAACATGTTTGTTGTGGAACACATTACAGGAACTGTCTAAATATTATAAATGCCTGGTAAGCAGCATATGCCTGTAAATAATTATTCGAACTCTTTAAGTGAAACATCAGAACACCTTGCATTCATACTGAGAAACGTTTTCACTCTAACATAAAAAAAAACAACCCGATATTAAAGTTATATTCACAATATCAGCTGTTTGAATCTGATAGTTTCATATTTTTATATGCATATAAATATGTTCTAAATATGAAGTTTACATGATGACTATGATGACTGTAATAAGTAAGAAATTTGCACAACTGCTATTGATTACCAGGATGGAGTCCAGCTCCATACAAATCTGAACTAGAGGAACAATCAGCAATGGATGAGTGACTGAATTTAGATAGCTTTTTTTTTTTTCAAAGAACTTCAAAGATTTGAATAGATTACATTATACATAGTGCTAGTACCTTACCGAACTATATATGAGACCACAGTTATTAATTTCAATATTCTTTCCAGTATTTCAAATTAATTTTCTTTACTTTCATGTAGCTTATATTTCAAACTGTGCATATTCTCCTCAGGAACAACACCTTAAAATAACTCTTTTTTTATGACGGTGCTTTACTATAAGCAATTTTTGACAGCAAATGAAGTTATCTAATGTACATATTTTGGCAAAATGATTTCTATTAATGCAGTTCTACATACTTGATTACTAGAAGGGTAATTTTGTCATGATTCAGCCACAACTACAGCTCCAGACCTTTCCTATGCTATGTTTGCATTACTTCTCACATTTACCAAAGACATTTCAACTAATTTCTTCTATTATTGGCAAGTTTTAGCTTGCACATCTCATAAGCCACCCTACACTGACACAGGCTTTTATGGAGATCTTTTAATTGTGACAAATAATTTCTCTTGCTCTACATACATTGATCTCTTTGCTTAATTTTTAATCTGATTATTTCTGTAATATGCCCAGTATCTGATCTTTTGTGATACCATACAAAATCCTGTCTTAGTCTAATGAATTGCACAGCAAACCAAATTCACATTATTTGGTTTGTTTTGTTAATGTATTAATATAAGCATTAATATACTCCATGAAACTTTTGCCCTCAAGAAGAAAAATAAGAAATAACTAGCAGATTTTTTCACAGCTCACTATAAATAGGAAACTTTAGCCCATTACAACAATATTCTTTCTTTACATATCTTGAAAATAAAGTATATTATAAAGTTTAAAGGATTGCCCCATGGCATGCTGAAGCATGGCATAACATAGCAAAGCGTTCTTTAATTTTTTGAATCCTGCAATATATACTTGCAGTCAGAAACAAATATAATTTTGGAGCTAGAATTGCTACTTGTCAAACACATTAGCTTGCATAGCAATGTTACTAGGCAGCTAGAGTTAAGCATTTTAACATCAGCAATATATATGTATGTGTGTGTATATAAATATATATGGATCCCTATCATATGATAGAAACCTCATTTGACTGAAATTCATTTGACTGAGACCATAAGTTTCAAAAAATTTCAAAAGACTGAAAAGTCACTTGACTGAAACCTATAAGACTGAAACCCATAATGCTCAATTTCAACATACTAAATTTTAAACTAGACCATATATCCCCCCCCCCCAAGGTGGGGGGCTGTACCCCCTACACACCCCCTAACTATATATACTATCTCCAGGATCACACTACAGTGGGAAAAGGGCATAGAAGTGGCAGCATGTAGACTACTGTAAGGTACGTGAAAGGTATATGCCCTTTTCCCCACTGTAGTGCAATCCTGGAGTTAGTATATTTATTTATTATTTTATTTTTATTTTACATTTGTTAACTGGGAGAGTCCGACTGGATACATGTCCATTTTCAGCGGAGGCCTGGGGAGAAAATCTCCACATGTACAAAAGATGACAATCAATATTCATGGTTACATTGAAAAAAAAAATGTAAAATTTTAAAAAGGTGATTATAATATATATATATATACATGGTTACATTGAAGTTTAAGATGTTTTTAGGTTTATAGTATGAAATATGTACTGAAATTATTGCACAGGATGTGAGTGCATAGAATGGCATGATATCTAGATTGATGTCATGAATGACAACCAGGAGAAAAAAGGTGGTTAGTTAAGAAGGGGAGTTATTGGGAATTAGATGTAGAAGGGTTAAAAACATGTGCTTGGAATGGCTGGGATAACAGGTTGCTATAGAAGAGTTAAAAACAAAGCATGAGAATGGTTAGGATAGAGAGTTAGAAACAAAGTATAGGAATGGTTAGGACAGCAAGTTAGGTTAGATTCAGTTAATATTGTTCTAAAGGTTGTTGAGAAGTAAAAATAGTCTGCGTGAGTTTGGTTTAGAAAGTTTATTCATATAGGATAAGGAAGTTGTTTATATTGCATAATTTACCTACTAGAGTTGTATGTATATTGGGTTAGTCTGGGTTTAGACATGGGCATAGCCAATGCTTGTTTATATGATTCTTTAGGGATATTTTGAATTGGGGTAAGGAGGCTATAGTGTTAAGATCTGGGGGGAGCATGTTCCATTTTTTGCCAGCTGAGTTGGAGAATAATGATTCTCTGGCTGAGTTGTTGGCTTTGGCAGATTGCACTTGCATTTTGTTGGATGAGCGGAGGGATGCTAGATTGCTGTAGGGGGTGATAATATTTGTCAGAATGGGTGTACTGTTAGGTTGGTAGAGGATTTTATGAATAACTATGAGTTGGTTGTACTGGAGTTGATTGGGTAGTTCTAGCCAGTCTAGTGTTTGAAGATTTAGACAGTGATGAGTTCTGTAGGCTGTGGCTGTGGCGAATCTAGCTATATTGTTATAGCAGCTAGCTAATTTGTTTAGGTTTGATTTCTGTAGGTTTACGAAGATGGGTGAGGCATAGAGAAGGGTCGATAGGAGATGTGTTCGAGTTCTGGCTGTTCTGGCAGGTGGGGTTAGGAATGGTTTAATCCTATACAAGGAGCCTAGTTTTTTGTTAACTGTTTTAATAGTTTTGTCTATATGAGTGTCAAATGTTAGGTTATTAACTATTATTACACCAAGAAGTTTTGTGGATGGTTCTGGAGAGATTATGGTGCCATTGTTGGATGAGATTGTAATATTTGGTGATGTGAATTTACGGGTGGGGGAGAAAAGTAGTAGTTTGATTTTGTTTTGATTCAATAGGAGACAGCGATTATTGAGCCAGTCCTCTACTTTGTTGAAGGTGATTTGGGATAGGGATTGTAGTTCTGAGGGGGTGGTGGCAGAAGAGATAAGGATAGCATCATCTGCATACTGAATACAGGTTGCCTCTGGGATGACTTTGGGTAGGTCATTGATGAATATGGAGAAAAGGAGGGGGCCTAATATGGATCCTTGGGGGACATCAAGGGTGATTGGTAGAAGGGGGGATAGATTGTCTTTCCATAATACTGCTTGTTGTCTGCCTTGCAGGTAAGAGTGGAACCAGTTGATTACTAGGTTGTTTAGGCTGAATGATTTTAGTGTGTCTAGGAGTAGGCGGTGATTCACCATATTGAATGCTTTGGATAGGTGGAGAAAGAGGGCAGAGGAGAGGATGTTGTGATTACGGTTTTGATTTATTGTGTGGGAGAAGGAGAGAAGTGCTGTTGTGGTACTATGGGCAGGTCTAAATTAGTGCTGGGATGAGGCTAGGAGATTGTGCTGGATAAGGTGAGTAAGAATTTGCTTATGTATACATTTTTCCATTATTTTGGCTAAGGGAGATAGGATGGCTAGAGGTCTATAGTTTGAGAGTTCAGAGGAGTTGCCCCCTTTGTGAAGTGGAATAATGTGGGAGATTTTCCAGATGGGGACATAGGATTCGCAGATAGTACGATTGATTAAGATGGAGACAGGGTATGCTATTTCATTAGCGGCCTTTTGTAGAAATTCTGCAGGGAGTAAGTCTGTTGCAAGGGTGGTGGGTTTGAGTTTCTGAAGCAGGGATTTAATATAGTCTGTGGGGATTAGATCAAATTTAAAGGGAAGTAAATTATCAAGAGTGGGTGAGGTGGTGTTTGAGGAGTTGGGAGGTAGGTTATTAACTAGGGACTGAACTGTTTCTGCAAAGAAAGTATTGAAGGCCTCTGCTACACTTTTAGGGGGTAGATGTAAGGTAGTTGAAGGGGTGGGGGATGTGGATTTACCTGGATGGAGCAGTTTATTAAGGCATGACCAGAATTTTTGTGGTTGATTTACGTGCTTTTTCTGTACGTTGAAATAGTTTGTCACGCATAGTGGATTTTTTTGCCTCGTTTCTCAATTGTTTGTATATAATGTGGTCCTGACAGGATTTGGTGGATCTCTAGGAGGTCCATGCTGCGTTCCTAGCAGTTAGCTTTTGTTTTGTTTAGTACCTTTGGTTATCCATGGAGTTATTTTGCTTTTGGTTCTGATATTTCTTTTGGGAGCATGCCTGTCTAGGATGGCTAGGAATTTAACATTGAAGTGTGAGACTGCTTCGTCAAGGGGAAGTAGCTTTAGTTTGGACCAATTGCATGACTTAAGTTCAGTCTGGAATTTAGTGAGGTTAACTTTTTTTGTGTTTCTAATGGTTTTAAGGGTATTTTGCTGAGGCTTGTCATTCCTTTTTCTGATTATATAGGTTAGGAAGTGGTCACTCACGTCCTCTGGTAGGGTGCCTGATTTATATAACTGGGGTTTGTTGTTTATTAGTATCCAAACTAGGATGCTTTCTTTATTGTTGGGCTTATTAATTCTGGTAGGGGAAGTCATAATTTGGTAGAAGCCATTTAAGTTAATGTGGATGGTGGGGAAGTTTGATGAACAGGTTTTCCAATCGATATTAAAGTCTCCTAGAATAATAGTTTCTTGGAGGTGGGTAGTGGATAGCCATTGGAGGGTACTTTCTAAGGTCACTATGTTGTCACCTGGGGGAATGTAGATACATCCTATGTTGAGAGCTTTGACTTTGTTAAGCTTGACATTTATTATGAGTGTTTCAGAGTTGCTAGTTATCAGGCTTTGTGGGATACAGATAGTGGATACTTGTAGAGTGCATTTGTACATGATGGCTACTCCACCACCTTTACTGCCTTGCCTGTCAAGTCTTATTATATTGTAGTTGGGGGGTATAATCTCATTATCAGGGATAGTGGGTTTGAGCCAGGTTTCGGTAAGACATAATAGGTCAGGGGAGTGCATGTCCAGAAGGGCATGTATATAGTGAATCTTATTATTTATACTTCTGATGTTTAGGTGACAGACTAGTAGTGAATTAGGGGCATTATTTGAGCTCCGTAGATTGGAGACAGTGATATTTATGGAGCTAGTGGTATTAGGTAGGTTTGGGCCTGGGTTAGGGTGGATATCCCCATCTGCTATAAGTGTTGGTTGAGACTTCCTTACTAGTTTGTGAATTTTTAGTAGGAGTTGATGATAGTATTTAGTGCTAGGGTCAATGTAGGTAGCTCTTAGGGGATGAAGAGGTTTTGGGGTAGTAGAATTAGAATTAGGTGAAATCCAAGCTGAAGAAGCAGGACATATATAGTTAGGGGGGTGTAGGGGGCATAGCCTCCTACCTAGTCTGATTTTTATATGGTCCAGTTTACAATTTAGTATGTTAAAATTCAGTATTATGGGTTTCAGTCTTATGGGTTTCAGTCAAGTGACTTTACAGTTTTTTGAAGTTTCAGTCTTATGGTTTCAGTCAAATGTGTTTCAGTCAAATGAGGTTTCCATCATATGATAGGGATCCATATATATACATGTATATATATATATATATATATATATATATATATATACACACACACACACACACAATGTGTACAAACTGTCATCTGAACTTGGGTCTCATGGAGCACAGTTAAATCTTTACAACAGTATACCAGAGAGTTAGTTAAATTATTTACTTTTAATTACTTGCATTCCATCCACCCTGCATGACCCTTCCTATACCCAAACTGTTAATCAGTCTTTGATTTTCTCTGGCACAGTCAGGGTTTTATCCCAATATGCCACAAAGCCAATGAAATTGTTCATTTTAATTACTTCTGATAGTGTGTAACACTTGAATATTCTGGATGGCCTAATAATGAAGAGACCCATTTTGTGTATCCTGCTTCTTCAGCTTGGATTTCAGATTGCATAGTGGTACTTGATATCAGACCACATGACAAATGTTCTGAATTCTGACACAGACAACAAGCACCAAATATCTTGAAACTATATTCACCTGTTAAGGGGACTACTCATGACTGTAGGGCTTACCTTGCCATAGTAGTAGCTAAGGTGGTGTTGCTGTAGCTCATTTCCTCCTGCACAGTCAGATAACCCTTATAATTATGTTATAATGTAGTGCTAAACAACTAGCATGACTTTAATCACTATGTATCTGCCATTGTAAGAAAGTCATTTTCTATTGCTCGGTTTATTGCCAAAGGTATAACATTCAGGTTCAGGGATATAATCATTTCACTGTATTTGGCACTTATCAGGCAGTCCATTGATTACAGTGTCCCTTTTGGTACATCCTCGTCAAACATGTTGACACAAGCTGAATGGCCACAGTGCTTTCTCACTAAGAAAATCAAATGCTTAAATCAAAAAAATTAGAAAGGCCATCTCAAAGACCTGTTTCATTTCTTGGTATCAGACAGGCTTTTGATGGGAAACCTCTGTCTCACATACAGGGCCTCAGCAGACCCTGTCCTGTCAGACCTACTGCACATTTGCAAGTCCAGTGTTGGCATAAACACCTGCTCAAAAGGTCTCTGTCTCTTTTGTAACATAAATAGAGCATGCTAGAGGAACAGACAGGTATCAATGAGAATACCACTGTTTTGAAATAGTCCTCCTCTTTAAATAAAGCAAGTACTGTTTTTACTATATTCAAATATAACCTGGATGAGTGGATAGGCAGCCCCAGATTCACCACTGGTTTAGCACCCTTGTCCCTCATAGATAGAGGTAGACAATGTTCTACTCATCTCTGGGTTATTAAATATAAGGGCCAAAACGTTCATGGGAATGTATGCCTAGACTTCTAAAGATCCTTACAGATCAAAAGCCTACCTACAAACTTATGGCACATAGTATCTTTATCCATAAAATGTATTAGCTGTGTTGCTCATGCTGAGTTCTCATTTTGATATGTTCTGCATATCACTAGCAGTCTTTTTTGTGCAGTATGATATTTTTTCTACATTCTTTGTACATTGTTGTCCCAGTATCACGTGCAAACATTTCCTTTATAGTATCCATTTTCACTGTGGACAATGCCCATTAAGCCAACCTATCCTTTTCATTCCATAAGTCTGTCGAATTTGAATGTTTACACCGTGATGAAAAGGCCGCGGCATGGCTAACCACCCAGCAGTGTAAAGCATGGCTCTAGATGACTGCCACTGTACTAAGAAAAGTGAATAAGAAGATCTGCTTATGCTATTTATACATGCATTTTGTGTTAAGGAATGGTAAACAAATGTTTAATTTTGTGAAATGCCATGAAAATGATTTATTTTTCAGCAGTATATTTGTAGTTTATGCTTGCAAGATATCTCTTTCCTTCAAAATGTACCAAATCTGTCTGCTGGAATAGTGTATCACAGTGGCATAGTCAATTACATGTCTCCTATACATAATGCTACCGGAACTAAAAATATATAGCACAGTGTCTCACATAACAAAAGTAAGTTATTATTAAAATACAATGTAAAGAAAAAGAAATTAAGTGCTCTGAACTGCTTGCTAAACTGTTATCATAGTAATTAAACTGCTTCAGAATTAATTCTAGAAATGAGGGTCATTGGTTTTGCTGTACATGCGAAAAGTAAATTAGATGTTTGAGAATCAATGTTCATTAAACAGTGCTAAGTATTGTCTGAGTAACTATTGTAATTAAATATAGAGCTTTATTGATTCAACATTTTATAATGGCTTGTATTGCTGCTGACAATAACTTTTTTGGCAGGTACAGCAGGACATTCTAAAATATTATTGTACAAGAAAAATGTTACATTCAAATTTATCTTATAAACATCGATCTTGTTTTACACAAAATATATTGCTTACAGGAGAAAAGCAACCTGCAATATTAAAACTTCAGTTTAAAATTAGACTGCAGTTAAAATTTTACTTCAATATTTTTTTGTTATGAATTGCAGTAAACTCAATCTTTTTCCAACTTTTTTAGTTTCACATGGAATATAGACTTTTACATTGAATGTCATAATTTAAAGACAGGCATACTACTACAAAAAAATAACTAAAATGTGCATGCCTGAACAGTAATTGTAGAATATCATAAGCTTGATAAAATGTTAACAAATGCTATCACATTGCATCTGCAATCTGAAAGCTGCTACAGCTTTAAGATTTCTAACACCACTGCTGAAATTTGACATCATTTATACTTGGCCAGGGTCCAGCATTCTCTGCTTTGAGAATGGTATTTGTTAATCACTGTTAATCTTCACATCTGTCATGCCATGCATTCCTTATTGTATAGGGATTATAGGATGAAGAAATCAGCGTGATCCTCTCTAAATTTCATGAATCCTTTAGTATTAATGAATCTTGTACAGCAGAAGTCAGAAGGCTCCAGACTTTTTCCTTTGGGAAAAGAACTGATATATTTCAACACTTGCTGTGAATGACAGTTGTGCATCATAATGTACTCTGGATATAGAATGATATACAAGCTAGAGACTGTATATCAAAATCATATTTGGTAACAATTGCAAACATATGCATTAAGCAAATAAAGATAACTGTCCAGTTTTTTATCCATTGTTATATCAGTTTATCTTGTTATTTTATTTGTACAATTGCAGAGTTTCTAACCATTCATATTAAAATTAATATTTTTGCATACTATTATGTTTTACAGAATGTTATCACTTTTCTGTAAGGCTTGTCTAATGTTTTCTCAGCAAACAATCTGGCAAATCTGATGTTTCTTTCTAGCATTAAGTTTACAGCATTCTCGGTAATACCACAGACTGAGAGAAATACCAGAAAAGTAGCTATATTTCCTAATGCATCTAAGGTACCTCTCAAACTTGTCCCTAAGTATTTCACAGTAACATCTTACTTATTGTCTGTTTCACCTGTTTACACATGAGATTGCATAGTATATTGGTTTAAGGAATTAAACCAAATCTAATAAAGTATAATTGAATAGTCATATCGTATCAACCATATCAACCATATCAGACATGCTTTCTTTTAAATGAAAAATATGCCAATACCATAAATGTGGGCAAAAGTCACCACAGCTATAAATCCTAGTTGGAAGAATGCTGATGATTAAGCCTTTATTTTAGTTTTGGTCATCCAGAACTGATTTTTTGCCTGGATATTTGGAGCAGCTGTTCCTTCATTCCATATGACAAATTACGATTGACAAGGAAAGAACGTACTTTCTCTTATGTCTTTGTTCATTGTGTCTCTGTCATATCAGGAAGTTTTATTAACAAAAAAAAGTAGTATACTCTGAATACAAATATATATAAAAGATGTAATGCCACTGCACCACCACAGATGTAAAGTACCTTTTTTCTTGAATATCTCACCTAATGTATTTAAAAGTCAACCTTGTCTACTGTCTTTAAAAGTAAAATACTCACGGGAACTAATTCCAGATTATAAAAAAAAATAAAAACTTATAAACTTTCTTCCCAGTAATAAAACTTTGCTCATTAATAATAATAAAGTTGTATCTGGTTGAGAAGGCCCTCTGACCACATGATGTTTTTATTCTTTGGTGGAAATTTTAAATACTACTAGGGAAAAATAGTTGATGTTGACCCTAGGCAGATTTAGGACAGCTTGAGTAAAATAATATAGTGATAGACTTGAATAATATGTTCATAAATCTTTGGGAGAAAAACAAAAAAGTAACTTTAATGGAGATCTTTCCAAGCTGTCATTTGTTGTCTGACCAAATCACATCAATCCTACTGCATCTCCTTTAACAGTGACCAAAATGGTGGGTGAGAATATTGAAAAGCAAAACAGGTTCACTCTCCTAGTCATTGAACTGGCAAATGTGAGCCAGTATGTTTGGAATTTATGGAAACTGTTGTAGATTATTTATAGTACTAGAGATCTGTTGTTACTAAGGGGTGGACAGGTATTAATATTACTTTTGCTGAAAAGAATGAATCTATTAGGAGTGTTCTTAATATCAAGTGTTATACTACTACCCTGCTGCTTAGAAATGCTTGGCGATGAGGCTAAGGAATCAAACGTTGTGCAGACTAATAATTAAGTTGCAGCACCATTCCATCCAGGAAATTTTAAGCATGCCAAACTAAGTTGTTAAATTTTGTAGTCTAAAATTGGCAGTTGTATAACACCGAAGCATCCAGCTCTGATATGACCGATTTCCTAGAGGAATACTTCAAGGATCTGTCAATACCAAATCTCTCTAATGAGGAGAAAAAGGCTGCTTTGTCACCAATTGTAGAGGCAGTGGTCATCTGGGTCCTGGGACAGTCCCATGGCTGTGATGTTATACATCTCAAGGTATATGTAATGATAAAGGAAGCATTTATTAGGGTATTCCTTAACATTTCTATTGTGGTACTTGTTGAGGGTTTGATTCTGCTTAGTTGGAAGAGGTAAATACATTGGTTATCTTAGAAACTGCCAAGGACCCGTTAAGAAGGCCACTGAAGCAATGGATGAGGGAAAAATAGTTTATACTGCCTACCTGGATGTGGACAAGGCATTTGACACAATACCCTACTCAGGAGGTTAGATATAAACCCTTACGCCAGCAGGTGGATAGCCAGTTGGCTCAAAGGCAGGACCTAGGAAGTTAGAATTGGGAAGTCAACTTCTACAAAGAGGCCAGTCACAAACATAGTTCCATCTTCAGGGATCAGTTCTAAGATCATTCTTTTTTGGCATTTACTTATTTAAAGTCAACAGCAATATCAGTGGCCTCTGGCTGACCAGATATGCAGATAATTCCAAATTAGGAGCTGTCATTGAATCACCCACTGACACAAATGTTCTCCAGAAAGGGCTGACAAAGACAATGACTGGTGCCACAGCCAATGACTAAAACTAAATGACAAGAAATGCATAATAGTATCCTTCAGGAAGTCATCCACCACTATAGCTATCATATTGACAACATACCCCTAACTGACCCAGTATTCAGGGACTTTGGAACACATAGAGACAGTTATCTAGCCTTTAAGCATCATGTGTTTACAGATGTGAGGAAATCATTCTATGTTGTGCAAATTTATAAATAAAGGTATGGCATCTAGGTTCAAGGGGTCATTGTTCCACTGTATTGGCATTCATTAGACCCATCATTGAGTACAATTCCCCATTTGGTATACACCTAACCAGGCACATCCAACAACTGGAACATCAACAGATGTTCCTCAGTAAAAGAATACAGGGCACAACTAACATGTCCTAGGCAGACCATCTCAAGGCTCTATCCCTGTATTCTGTCTCCTTTAGGCTGTGGAGGGGAGATCTATGCCTGGCATACAAGGCATTGTCAGACCCCACCCTTATGGATGACCTAGATATCCGCAAAACAGGCAGCACTAGAATAACCCATTCTAAAAATTAAACCTTGCCTGTGATATAAATAGGACCTGCTGGAGAGACAAGTATGTATTCCAGAGACTATCCCCCTTCTCTGGAACAGGTTTCCCATCCATACCAAACCCAATTCAAGTGTAACTTGTACAACTGGATGGGGAACAGCAAGTCCATCCCTGGTTTGGAACTTATGTCTCTAATGGACACAGGCAGCTTGTAAATGTTTCCACTCCCAAGTCCCTGCTTGCACTTATCAAGGGTATCAGAACTTGTCAGACATTTGGGATGCATGGTTAGGCTTAAAAAGGCTCTTGTGGTCATTAGCCTAGTATACACCTATGACCCTATGATTCTGCATTCTTATTGCCCAATATTAGTCTTGAATGTAGTTAATGGCTATATTCTCTACCTATATAGCTCCTATAATACCATCAATGACAGATGAGCAGAGACAGTTCATAAGAAAGAGGGAAACATTTGATAATATTGTTTGAATGTTGCTTTTGGTTGGGTAAGTGAAGGTTAAAGGCAGATCTCTAATGTCCATCAATTTCTATGTTGAAAAAGTGTTTGATATGCTGGATTGGAATAGCTTGTCCACTGTGTTAAATGGATTCAGTATCTCACCTCAGCTTATCTTTCTCTTGCAAAATGTTTTTGTGGAACTCAGGCTAAAGTAAAATGCTGATCCTGCTTCATTGAACCTTTTGGAATTGGTCAGAGGCTAGGCAAGGTTGACATCAGTGTCCTAATTTGTTTACCTACTATATCGAGTCACTTGTGATCAGGCTATGTTGAATAAATGGACTGTTATAATCTGGAGGAAATGTGAAATTAAGATAGTGCTAGTCAGATGAATTGTCAGTGTGCATGGAAAAACAGCTGTGGATCTGCCTTAAGTATTCACAAAACTCAATTTTGACCAACTTTCTGGGTATAAAAATCAAGGAAATGAAAACAAAGCTTTATCTATGAATTTGGTACCTGGGCAGGTTTGGTGTAGGGAATATCCCTTTCTGATACGTCATCAGTCTGTGAAGTAGGCAATAATTTCCCCAGTTGATTGAATGCAGGCTTTAGCAACAATGAATTTCTTGGGTTAAGATAATAATGTAAGGAATTAATAACTCTCTGGGAAACATTAGAACTGGATTTTCAATCAAATATAGAAGCTTTACAAATGATTCTGCTGACCCATTCACTATAACGCCACCTTTTCTTCTGCACTCTTCTTTGGAAAGATTTTATAAAAATATTAGAAGAGAGGTTCTGTGTTTCTTGCGGTTAGGAGTAGTATGTAGAATAGGCATGACTAGCCCTGCAATACTGGTTTTTGCTGGAAATGTGGAGTCCCAGATTTGGAGATGTATAGCTTGGCAGAAACCTTTAACTTTTTACACAATATACTGAATAAGAATTCTGAAACAGGGAGAAAGACCCTCTTTTGGACAAGAGTGACAAAATTTTGGAATTTTTCAAGCTTTGATGAAAGGCTGTTATGACTAGCTCCCTATAATCTCAGGTTGGTTTTACTGAATTATGCACAGGACTGGGGAAAGGAATTAACTTGGAAAAAATAATATGCTAGATTGATGTTTTGATACCTGCTTTATTGACTAACATTTGGGCAAGGGGAGGCAGACATTGGCTGGTTAAGAGACATTCCTTCTTTACTTTATTGTGAGGAACATATTGTTGGACAACAAATAATGGGGGTGATATCAAATTCCAAGCGATGTTTAAAATAAGAAAGATTAATAATCTCAAAAATGATAGAGTTATATCGACATTGAAATTCCTGAAACTTTTGATAGCCAGTCAAGGAAATAGACCCACACTGATTGATTGGATCTTAAGTGTATGAGATCAACAACCAAATGAGAATAATTAACTAGCTCTGCCTGTCAAATGTTAATTCAGGATACAAGTATTGACTCACAAGGAGCAAAGAGAGATTAGGAGTGTATATTAGATACCTTGATTTCTGAGATAATATGGTATAAGCAGGTAGTTCATTTTTGAAAAAAACTTCTGCACTACTCGTATGCATAGCCAACAATGATACCCTCTCTAAATCCAACTCTTTCATTCAAATGACATGCTGATTCAATGTCTCAGAATTAGCTGCCCAGACTAAAGCTGTCTACCTCATTTTCAGTCACCTTACTAAAGAGGCCCAGCAGGCTATAAAAGAAAACACATCCTCATATCCAGACTTGAGTATGCCCTCCCATTAGTCACCCTTTACTCTTCCTACAATACCAACTGGATTCAAACCATAGTTAATGCAATTTACATTTTTTTAACCTGTATCCCCAACTAGAACAAGAATGAAAATCTCTTCATACTCAAAAATAGCTCCTGCTAACTAACCAATCTGTTCTTCTATTATCCTGACAATCATTTACTATTTACTGCCCTTTTCTTAGAAATAAACTGTAAATTGACACCTGACCCACCTCTCTAAGAAACAAGGAACACAATCTTCTATATCTACATAACCCTTCCTCATTTAGACTGAAAGCTGGGAGATAGTTTCACCAGAATAACATTTTCAAACTGCAAATGCCTACCCACAAGCTCAGAAACATTACAAACTTTACTATGTTCAGACTAAACCTAGATGAGCATATTAAGGACACTTAAAAATACTCTCATTTACTAGAAAAAGGGTAGGCCTCTTACGTACTACCTCTCAACTGTCCAGATTTTTGTAGAATGTTCAGATTTTTGCCTCATATTTTGGGTCTGTTACTAATAAAATTTGTGATTTTCTGGATTTTTGCAACAAATCAGTAAGGATTGAATTTACTAAATAACGACAGGCATTTGAGTTTCAGACTTCTTATCCTTCAAAAATGTTTGGTAGCACAAGAACTTTTATTCTAGCAGTTTATAAGAGCAATATTTAAAATTTGCCCCTATTTTTGAAGCTTCCCCCCATTATTTTTGGTTTTGTCCAGATTTTATGTGCTAAGTGGTTGAGAACTATGATTATAATAATGGGCAACTATTTGCCCTTAGGTACCCATATACAATAATAAGAATTTCAAAGTGAATATATTTTAAGTTTGTACATGGGTAAATAACATGGGTAAATAACAATAGCTTGTTCAATGTTGTCCTACATTTTCCCTCTTGCTGTCTTTTAGTATCATTCAGCTCTGTATGAGGATTTGCTAAACTTCAGATAGAAATCCATGGAGATTGCAAAATGTCCCATTTCTGAATTATGCTTCCTAGTTAATGCAATGAATGAAATTCAACTGATGTACTATCAGTGCTCTTAGGATAGCTGAACAGTAAATTTAGGTATAAATGTTTGATACCCCAGTAGCTTATAGGCTGACCCTTCACTATAATACTTGTATTAGTTCTGAATATGAAAAACAATTGGATTAAACATGTGTTAAAGTCTCCATGACATTGGAATAGCATTATTGTTGTTGTCTTAAACATTTCGTTTAGTTCTAGTAATTGGTCTCCTTTCATTTATACTCATTGTATTGTAATCTTGCAAAATGTGTTCTATTGTAATACTCTCCCTTATGGCTAAGTCATTGTTTCTTTATTTTGTAAAACTGTACACCACTGCAATACTTTTCTTTCTTGTATTTTGTAAAAATGTATTATGCATTACCCAGTCAACAAAGAATAGATAAATTGATAAACAAGGAACTGTCATAGCTGTTTTGCGCTAGCAATTGGGGAAGCTCATATAAATTTCTGATTGAACTTTATATACACACGCACATATCTGTCTATCTACCTGTCTAGATATGATTCTATGTGCTTTGGTCAAAAATTGTGCTTGTCAACATCCAAATGACACACCACAAAATGTCAATAATGCGAATGTAGACCCACTATTTTTTTCAAGAGGCTACCTCCACTGCACCCACTAAGTCCCCTGCAAATTAAAAATATTAACTACAGGATTGCACAAAATCAGGGAAAGGGAACATTTCCTCACACAGATATTAATACACAGCTATTGCAGTATTTCTAACATTTTCTTTCCTACTCGGTCACTGCATGACTACCCAGAAAATATCAACCATTCCTTCAACTTGTACTACTGTACTCCCTTCCCCTTTTGATTTAAAATTCACTGCCTGTACCAACCCAGCTAACAGCTCATTTAGACAACCTTATTTCCTCTTATTCATTTTTACTCCTGATTTCATACAACTCCTCTCCTTTTCTATCTTACCACCTTACTCTTATTCATACTCAGTACTGCAGATTCATGCCTTTGATTCCCAACTCTTGACTATCTCACTATTAAACAACTCAATCACTACTCTTTTGCATTGTCACCCATGTCAATGATGCTTCTCATATCACTGTTAACTCTACTTAGCATCCCTCTCTTATAGATCTTTGACTCTGACTTAATTGTCTCTCCATCACATGACAAGTTTGTAGCTCCCTTACCCCCCCCAGCTCATCACAAGTAATCACTCTATTCACTAGTTTCACTATGCTACTTCTATTACTTTCTCTTATCACAGGCTATCAAATCACTCTTGCAACCAAAATTTCCATTCCTAACATAAGCCTTCATTTAAAGCTTTCTCTCAAAAATTCTTCACCAGAAAATGCTCTGCATCTCTTTACCAGCTCGGCTGCTCTTTAATTTAAATACAGAACTTTTATCTGTCCTCATTACCCTCCCCAGAACAAATCAAAATAACAAAAACAAAACCACTTCACTCCATAAAGCATTCTTCAAAAATTAAAGTGTGTGGTGACATACACCCAAACCAGGACCTCCTTCCATCTCTACCAATCTATCAACTACATCTCCTCTGGTCACCTCTAATAATTCCAAACAACCGGACTATACATATACATAGTGTCTGTAATAGAATCACTGAAATGCATGCCTGGATCTCTCATTATGCACCAGATATCACTCCCCTTACTGAGACTGGATACAGCATCATTAGAGCTGACAGATTAAGCAAAAATGCTGAAGGGTTAGCTATTCTCTACCTTAATATGTATCAAGTTACTCGTGTTACAAAAACCCTGCCCAAATTCAATAATGCAGAGTTACTTATCTCCTTCATAAAATTAAATGACCATGGACTCCTTTCTATAAGTGTTCTATATATCCTCCCTGGAAACAATATATCCATTCTTGAAGACATCCTTTACTGGCTCTCACACAATATTACCAGTGAAAGAGTCATTCTAGGTGATGGCATTTTTAACTGGAGAGCTTTCACTTCTAACTACCCTTCTTCTAGAATCCCAGGACACTAGTCCCATTCCTGACTGGATTCGGCTCTCTGATGTTGCAGCTTCACTGCATTAGTAGCCTTTCCTGAATCCCTTAGTGATCACTGTCCAAGTATTAATCAAAATGTCAAACACCAGGTATAGAAAAATACTCAGTCTCACAAAATGTATCTCTAAATCGCTGTGCTGTTCTAAAAGCATTGCTGGTAGATGAGGCAGTAAAATGGTTCAGTCCAACTTTTTAAGCATCCTAAACAACATTGCACCACAACATAGGAAGAGAATAAAATCTAACTTTGCCCTTTGGCTTACTAATCAGAGTAGAAGTCATAAGGCATGGAAAGAGTGTCAGAAACTTAAACTTCACAAAACCTATAGTGCTTTAAAGAAGTCTGCAACCTTACCAAAAACCAAGTCAACCTTGATAAGAAACAGTACTATTCTGATTTACAAAATAACCTTAGATATAATCCCAAAAAATTCTGGTCATCCATTAAACAAATTTTATACCCAGGAAATAACAATATCCTTGAACCTTGTCCCAACAATTCCCCCTTAGAAAAAGCCACCAAGTTTAACTCGTACTTCATTGACAGTGTAGCTGTCCTCACCAATGAATCATTTCCTGACTCCCCTGACTCATAGCTATCTCCATCTACTAATACTCTTGGGCTCAACGTTTTCTGGAATTCATAAATTCCAATCCCTTGGATCAACTTATCCATACCCCCACCAGGGGCAGCAATATGCTAGACCTGGTTATTACCAACATGGGCAACCGGTGCTCCACACCAGAGGTCATTTCCTCATTGGACATATCCAACCACAAGCTAATTACCCTAGACATCCACATCCCTTCCCCACCCCCCATTATGGAAACCACAGTAAAAAATTTCTCCAAAGCCAACTTCACACTTCTTAAGACAGAAGTGGCAAACTTCACGACACCCATGCTGACGGACAATAGAGGAATGACTGCTGAATCCTACACAAATGCACTTTAGAAACACTTACACGAGTGCATGGATCATGCAATCCCTAACAGAACCAATATGCTATCCTTCAAAAACAGGAAGCCAATCTGGTGGTCCCCTGCCATAAACAAACTCTACAACAGAAGAAAGAAACTGTTGCAAAAAAGAGTAAAACCCCATGATTGGAGAAACTCCCTGGTCAGCCTCAGTAAGAATCTGAGATCCCTCATAAAATCCTCCAAAGCTAGTTACGAAAACAAAATCACCACTGACTCTAAAGACAAACACAAAGCATTCTACAGCTATGTCAAGAATCTCAATGACAACACTCAGATCTGCTCTGAGTTACAGCACAATGGCACTAAATATACAGAACCAACTGATATTGCCAACATCCTGGTAGATAGGTTCAGTGCTAACTTTACCCCCCTGTCATCCCCTAAAGGGCCCATCTCTATAACAGAAGAATGCAAAGTTCCTGTAATCACGGCTGCACAGGTAAAAAACACACTATCCAAAGCCATGAACACAGCATCCATGGGACCTGACAACATCCCACACTGTGTTCTACATGAACTACAGAATGAACTGGCACCCCACCTAAGTACCATGTTCAATCATAGCCTCACCTCAGGCTATGTGCCCACTGAATGGCACACAGCGATGGTTATCCCACTCCACAAAGGGGGAGCCAACACAGACCCTAGAAACTACCACCCCATTAGCCTAACGAGCCTGGTCTGCTAGGCTATGGAACGTATCATCATGGAACTTATAATCAATGACATTGGTAATCTCCAAATTCAGGACCCCATCCAGTTCGCGTTTGTAAAAGGCAGATCATGTCTCCTAAACCTGATAGACTTCTTTGAAGTAGTCACCAAAGCCGTAGAAGAGGGTAAGGTGGTTCACACAGCCTATCTATATCTCGCCAAGGCTTTCAACACCATCCACCCACTCTGGAATTATAGATAAACTCACTAAACTAGGTATAAATCCCTATGTCACAAGATGGGTTGCTGACTGGCTCACTGACAGAACCCACACTGTGAAAGTAGCAGACTCCAAATTCAACTTCAGACCAGTGACAAGTGGAGTACCACAGGGTTCAGTCCTTGGTCCTCTCTTGTTTGGTATCTACTTCTCTGAAGTACAGGCTAACACAGAAGGTCTTTGGCTAATGAAGTTCACAGATGACTGCAAACTAGGAGCCATAATCAAAACTCCAAAAGATGTGGACGTCCTACAAAAGGGCCTCACTGAGACAGATGCCTGGTGTCAAAGCCACGGCCTAAAGCTCAATGCCAAAAGGTGCATTGTCATCCCTTTTGGCAAAAACTTTGTACCCATGAACTACCACATAGGCAGTAGTCTACTTAACACCAAAAGTGTGATAAGAGACCTTGGGACACAGGTAGACAGTAGTCTCTCCTTTGATAATCACATCACCACAGTAGTAAGGAAATCCTTCTACGTGGCACACCTCATCAGAAAAGGTTTCTCATCCAGGAAAAAAGAGGTCATTATTCCCCTCTACTCGTCACTCATTAGACCCATTATAGAGTACAATGCCCCTTTTGGTATGTACCTCACAAGACTTCTACAACAACTGGAAAGGCCACAGAAATACCTCACAAAGGGGATTACCGGCCTCAAACAGATGCCCTTCGCAGACCGTCTCAAAAAACTGCAGGTTTACTCCATCACATATTGCCTACTCAGAGGCGATCTCTGCCTAACACACAAAGCTATGTCAAACCCAGAGCTTTTAGACATGCTCCACTTAAAGAAATCCCAATTTCTATGAGCTACACACCCTAGGGACCTAAACCTTGTCACCACAATAAACAGAACATGCTGGAGGGATAGATTCCTGTCCCAGACACTTCCCATACTACCTTTCTATATCAAACAAAGCTCCTCATTAGCACTCTTCAAGAAAAATCTTGATGATTGGATGGGAAATAGGAAATTCACCCTGGGGATCACTTCTGTGGCTCTGCTCGACAGTGGCACAGGAAAATAATTTTCTTGGGTGGCGAAAGCCAGGGTACCTTTTGGCTAGGCTTATATAGGCCCTAGGGCCAATAGCTTAGTACCTACCTATGAACCTATGAATACCCCAACCCTCTCACTTTAACCAGTTGCCACCTCCTTCATTAATATATATATATATATATATATATATATATATATATATATATATACATAGGTTTACTTGATATGGTCGACATTTCACAATGTCAAAATTCATATCGCGGAAGACCATATGATCGACATTTGAAATGTTGACCATACAAGTAGAACATAAAAATCAAAAAGAAACTTAACGCTGCTAGCAGGGGGGCATTGCCTCCCCTGCAACCCCCCATAGGGGGCTCTGCCCCCCTCACCCCACCCCTGGAACTTAAATATACCAACTCCAAGATCGCACTACAGTGCAGAAGTGGAAATCTTTCCATTCCGCACTGTAGGGAGATGCTGGTTCCCCATGGTCAACATTTCAAATGTCGATCAGATGGTCTCAACTACATGAATGTCGACATTCTGAATTGTCGACCATTCAAAGGGGGCCCACACACACACACACACACACACACACACACACACACATATAGATATATATATATATATATATATATATATATATATATATATATGGGTCCCCTTCACATGGTCGACAGTTCATATGGTCGACACTCATTTGGTCGACAGTTCATTTGGTTGACAAGCAGATTTGCCCCCCTCCCCAATGTTGTGCAACCCTGGAGTTGATATATATAGTTAGGGGGGGTGTGGTGGGCACAGCCCCCCACATTGGGGTGTGGGCAAGCCCCCACCTAAAATGCTTGTCGATCAAATGAACTGTCGACCAAATAAACTGTCGACCATATGAACTGTTGACCATGTCAGGTAGACCCATATATATATATATATATATATATATATATATGTATATATATATATATATATAATCCAATAATCCTAACATAAACCCTGCTCACCCTCTGTAGATAACTTCCTGCAGAATACCTCAAAATTGCTGCTAATGCCATTGAATATCTGGTCTCCATCCTTATAAACAACAGGTCATGATAGGAATCCTATATTCCTGCCATCCTAAAAAAATGCTATATTACCTCTTTCAACACAAAGATTACATTTCTACTGAGATATCTATTTTCTCATCCATTGATATTTTATCCCCCTCTCAAAATATTGGAAATGTGTCTATAAGCAACTGCTCCATTATCTTTTAAAAGGACAATTACTAACTGATACTCAACACAGTATTAGATCTGTCCATAGCATGACAACTGCCCTTCTAACTTTTACAGATAAAATAAATAAAGCCAGGGATAGAGGTAAACTCATATCTTCCTTATTCCCAGACTTATCAAAAGCTTTCAACACTGTGTCTCATAAAAGCTCCTACTATAACTGCCCACAATGAGTATCTTACAACAACCACCTCTTCAGTGGTTTAATAGTTACTTTCGAGAATGCTAAAATGGAATTCTACCCTTTCCTCTTACCTACCCATCTTTACAAGTGTCCCACAAGGCTTTATCCTTGCTCTTCATCTATTTGATATCTTTATAAACAATCTTCATACTTCTACACAACAAGCATCCCTTCTACAGAATATATACAATTCCACCCTTATATGCCTCTCAGGCAATCTAGAAAGTATACAAAAGATTACAAAACATTCTTTAACTCTATTGAAAACTAGTGTTGTGACTAGCAATTCTTTCTTATTCCAAATAAAAACAGCCCCTTTTATTTTTTCCAAATCACTTACCCATTAGAAAAATAACATTAAAATCATCCCTAAACAATACACCAATCAAAGTAGTTCTCCATAACAAACTACTAGGGTTTACAATAGATGACAACCTCAGATAAAACCTTCACATACAGAACAATATAAAAAAAATAGGAATCCTATATAGAGCCACACAATTCCATACTGCATCTGAGTCACTCTTGCCACTATATACGTACTGCCCCCTCTATTATATGGTTGTTTCATCTTGACTAACCTCTATTCTACACTAAAATCTAAACTAGTACAGAGTTACAAGGTAGCTAAATTTGTAGCTCATACAAGTCATAGAACACATTGCTGTTCTGCACTAAAAATTCAAAATTGTCTAGAATTGTTCCACCAACAAAATTATACCCAACTTCTCTCAACACACAAAAGTTATTCAAATATCAGCTTCCAAATAAGCTTCTTGCTGGATGAATAAAGAACAGCAACCGTCATCCCCTTGCACAAAAGTTGGGCATGAATGGACACCATCTTTTATAGATCTATAAGCCTGTTCAACCTATTCTGTATGGCTATGGAAAGAATCATTATGGAATTACTAAATAAGGCCAAAGGTAACCTACAAACTCTTAACCAAAGCCAGTTCAGATCTTACCTACTTAACCTGGTTGTCTTCTTTGACAAGGTTACTGAAGCAATGACTGAGACTGAATCAGTATATACTTCAGAGCTGCATCTCACAAAGGTATTCAATACCACCCCACACTCAGATATCATAGATAAACTCTTCCAGGTAATAGTAAATATCTGTGTACTCATTGGATAAAAAACTGTCTCAGAAATAGAACCCCAAAAATTAAAGTGTGTGACTCCACCTCGTGCAAAAGACTTACCACTAGCACTGTACTCTGGGGTTCAATAACCCATAACAAACTGCATAAATTAAACAAACAAACCAATGAAATACTACTGAAAACAAAAAAAAATGCAAGGTGGAAAACTGGATATATACAAACTCCAATTTTATTATAAGCACTTTCGTTTAAGCATTGCCAAATTTCCTCAGATCTCAAATCTGCACAGATCTGAGGTAGTTTAGCAATGTTTAAATGAAAGTGCTTATAATACAGTTGGGGTCTGTACATATCCAGTTTTCTACTTTGTGTTGTTTTTGTGTTTTCAACCAACTTTGTAAATGATGATGTTATGTTTATATTTTCATTATCTATTTATGGCTATATGAGTTCTCATTTCACTTCTTCAGAATTTTGTTTGAAATAGTAGGTAAGTATTATTTTATTAGTGGGTGGGTCTAATATATTTGATTGATGTATTCATTTGATTGTTGAATTCCTATGTGACTGGTTAATCTATATGTCATGCTGTTTGAAAATTTTTATGACAAAGCACTAACCTGTAACCTGTATACTTTAACACGTTTTTTCTTTGTGTATAGAGAGTCACAGCTGTGTTTGGAAGGAGTTTCTTCTTTCTTTTGGACTTGGTCACTACTGCTTACTCCAACCTTAACTGAGTGGTCCATGTTTTTTCTGGATAGTGGTAGTTAACCTTGTCAAAGGAATAAAATTAACTGTAGGGGGTCTGTGAGAGTAAGTCTCACTCAATGTTTTTTGGTACCTTCATGTTAAACATTGTGAGAAGCAAGGACAAAAGGGTCAAGCTATGATGAGTGAAATGGTAAAGGATGTGTTGCATGCTTTCAGAAGGAATTATTGAGACTAACAGAGCATGCAGAGGACCAGAACCAGAGGACTTATTCAAAGACTATAAAGTTTTTCGCCTTGCGTCTACTAAATCTGAATTTGAATACCATTTGGCAGGACTAATCATAAAAATCAAACAGCAAGAAAAACTATCTTGACAGTAATAATAAAATGCAAAATAAACCACCAGTTACATACTGAATAATACGTAGCTAAGGCCAAGACAATTCTAGAGTATATCATTAGTTAAAAAGACTTCAGGAACAGAGTAGATATATCACACCTTTATGCAATCTTATCCAGGTCATAGGTAGTATACATTGTGCAATTCCTGATACACACAGATGGAAAAGAAGCTTGTGCTATCCGAGTGTGTACAATGATGTTTACCAGCATAATAAAGGGAATGGAAGACAAAGGGGCACTAGGAGAGGGGAGGGAAGGGAAGCTGAATCTGTCACTACTTGATAATAGATCAGAAAGTAGATAGTGGGTTAAAATACAGGCAGAATAGTAGGTGAGAATATGACTGCCAGATTGAGGGTATGAAAATCAGATTTTCATCTTGACATTAGAAAGTAATACTTCTTGAAAGTATATGGCCGATGACTGGATCAAGTCACTTTAGCATCAATGAACTGAGAAGCCTCAAGGTGATTCAGGAATGCCTGGGATGAGTGGAAGGCTAGGAGTGGAATATGAAAGGTAAATGGGAAATGCTACGACAAAGTGTAAACTCTGCCAAAACGTCTATGCAAAAAAAAATGAATCACAAACTGAAATATGGCATTTAGAGGCAGAAAAGGAAACTATTCCCCAAAAACAAAAATCTCTTCAGTGTTTCACTACAATATTTATAGAGCTTAGCTAATTTGGTTTAGTTCAGGTGCACATTCACCAGGATCACATCTTTTCTAGTTGGCTCTTATGATAATTGCAAACAAAGAAGATTAGGAGTGACTAAAACATCTTGGATAAATGCTTTTAATGCCACTTCTCAAACCTCATTTTTTTTTTTTTATATTAAGGTCAAATTTTCTTCTACTTTCTACATTTCCTTCTTCATTATCTAAGTTTATTATGTTTATTTTCACATTGTATTTGTCATATAGATAGATTTTATGAGATTGTGAAGAAAGGCCGTGTGTTATTCCTTTATGCTTGTCACTGTCTAGCAACAAATATTTTGGAATATTTTAGAAAAGAATTGGTACAAATCCATACACCAGTAATGATAATTTTTTAAAAGTATAATCAGGTGACTGATTTTAAAACTCAGATAAGTAAAAGTATCTTAGTCTTTTTTATCTTATATCAGCATTGTGAAGTCAATAGCTGTGACATCACAATTCATGTATCCAGCAGGAACTAGAAGTCTTGGTAAAATGATACGCTGATATAGGTGTCAGTCAAGTCATGACACAGATAAATTAAAATGAGAGCAACACATTATAATTAAATTATTGAAAGCCATATTATTGAAAACTACTAATACAACAGAAACCATTTGTAGAAAAATGTTCACAGTCCATGATGGTGTTATTTAATTATTGGAGTTCAGATGCAATTTTGAGATTGCTATAGTCCCAGTCTAGCTTATGAAAGCACCACTTTTATTAAATGTTACTTCAGTTATGTCAGTCTACACAAGTGCATAATTGTAGTTGTAAATGCAGAGTATACTTTCTTTTTGTCCTTTTTCTTCTTTTCATAATTTCATTTCAAAACAATCTACTAAGTTATGAAATGTATTTTATGTCACAGTAAACTTCTATTTCTTTATGTGCAGTATTTCTTGTCAAAGTAACTGCAAAAAAGAAATAAAATGTGATTGTAAGGTTTTTCTCACAAATATCTTAGACACTCCCTCTTAATAACTGTGGTGTGCCTGACAGAGATCAGTACTTTCACTAAATTCAGTGAATAAACGAGATGGAATGTTTACTGGAAAACAAATGACATTGTGAAAAATGTTTGGTCTGTGTTACGTGTAGCCTTTGCAGCAGAAGATCCAGGAAGTACATTTAGAAAGGAATAAGATGCATTTTTGGTCTAATAAGAGTACGCATCTTCTGTGTACTACAGGCATCTTGGGATAGTGCTATTATCAGACCAAAACACCACAATGGAGTACCTTTATCCTATTAAAATATGAATGTTGTGCATATATGATGGTTTGGATGTGTATGTATTTGTAACCTTTTGATTAGAATTAATTTTAAAGTCTTCTCGCAGATAAAATAGTTCCCTGTATGTTTTAACGTGTCCCTTTTGTTGTGTTTGTATTCATCTCATACAGCCTAAATCTTTATTCCTTTGATTTTAAGGGCCTTTGATCTTCTGAGGTGTACAAGTTATATCATTAAATTTTCACCTATCCTTCTCTGAAAGCATTAACCTTTACAATTTATATTTTTTTACTGATACAGTGCAATTAAACCTGCATACTACTTGACAAGTTAAATAGGCTAGTTTCTCAAGTATGTATTTCAAGAAAAAAGGTTGATTTTTATCCCATACGAATATAAAGATACATAGGCATTAGTATGCCTTCTTCAAATGCCACATAAACCAGTATTCACATCAGCAAAAATATAATCAAATGCACATTTTTTTTATAATGCATGTCAAACAACTAGCAATGATAGCTAATTTGCTTTTATGAGGTCAAGCTTCAATGAAGAAATAAATAATATACCGAATCATCCTAAAAATTCTCAAAGCATTTAACAAGAATTCTTTATGTTTACCACAAAGGCTAGAAAGCAAAAAAAAAAAGTGTCAAACTACTTTTACCATAAGAATGTAAAATTTTCATTGCACATACAATAAGCATAGAAGTAACATCCAAACGCAGACAATGCATTCATATGACATTATTGAAAATGCAATGACTTGGGCAAGTTGTATCTTTGTATGCGAATGTACATCTCTGCATCTGAAGATTTTAAATAGATCATTTATGACTATTCTGCAAAGAGCCGCTCATCACTAGGTTTCTTAAATACTTGTGACACCACTTAATATTTCTATTTTTCTCCATCTAGAATACATGTATTTTACCAGTTGTTAGGCTATTTGTTTTTTTTTTTCATGGTAAAGTGCAAACCCATTTTGATGGTATACTGTTTAATCTTGATAGCAGATATTTCAGTTTGCCTTCACCTTCAACCAATGTGGTATCTTCAGCACAGAGAAGGTTGTTTAATTCATCCTTAGATTTTTACATCACAATTAATAAAAATTTCATTATACAGTTGTACTTTGCTAATGATTTTTTTCTACATATAATTTATAATTTATGGCTAAAGTATGCAAGCTTGTCATACATTTTACTAGTTCTGCACTAATCTATAACTCCTTGTTCTATTGAAACTGTTCCTTCTTAATTAATATAAAGTTTGAACATGGAAACTATCAAGCGTTATGGAGTACCTATGCTTTTCCACTGAACAGTCTTGGGAAGGATTTTACTAGTATGTGGGATTATGTGTTAATTGCCACAGTTCCCTGGACCCCCTTTACTTTTTTGTTTCCTTCCCCCTTTCCTTTTTTATTTTAACAGTTTTAGTAATAAGAGACAAAAGGTTTTTTTTTTTTTTTTTTTTTTTTTTTTTTACCAACAAAGATGGGGCAGAGTTTCTCAAGTGTTCTAACAGTATTATATATCAAAATCATGCCGCATACATACATATTAATCCCCCCATTTTGCACTTTGGATATAAAAGAGACAAAGGCTTGATAACATGTATAAAAATGAAAAAAATAAAAAAATAAATATAAAATAGAGCAAATAACATACAGTCCAGCATGTATGCTGAGAAATGTGAAAGATAACCACTTAACTCATTCCTGTTGACCCTCTAGACAAGACACATTTGGTTTAAGAGGCTACAGAGGAATCTCTCTTTGGTCTAAATTCTTCTGCTTAGTTTTCACCTATATACCTTTTTAATTAGTTTAGTTATGTCTTCCAAAACCAGCAGAACACATTTTTCAATAATCTGTGATGGATATTTTCAGTATGAATAGCAGCAAGCACATCACTGAATTATGCTTAAGGTCTATTGGAATATCCTAAGTGAGATTAAAAACAGGTGGGTGAACAATGGCAATTACACATTTACCATATTATTGCAAGCAGTTTTAAAATTGTGCTAGCTCTAAATAGTCCCAGACATATACATTTAGTCCTCCACATTTCATTCATTACATATCTAACAGTTCCTAACTGTGCCAGGGAATATATGGCAGTTTAGATGACATAATAAAAATACTGAAATAAATATTACCAAAAAATTTGTACTGCCTACCCCATATCTCTTATGCAATGTCAAATATTTTTCCCAACTTAGACTAAATGCATTCATTACCTTCTGGTACCTAGATGTTAAATTGTATACATACTCCACATTAAGCATGCATTCTCTGCAATCCCACTCGTAGAGATTAAAATCCACTCCACCAATTCTAGGTACTCATTATCAGAAACCATAAAGAATTCAAGACCACTGCTTAACACTTTTAAGTTCACCATGCCAAAATTATCCTTGCCAGGTACTCCACAATTTTTCAAAAATTGTTCTACAATTTTTCCAGACCCAAGAAGCCGCACCCATGAAAGAGATTGCCCCAAAATATTAATCCCCAAACTTGATATATCCATTTTTATGATATTAATTTTGTTGAACTGCTCGGTTAAGACTATTTCTGCTTTCCAGTGGTGACTTGCATTACTCCAATAACTTCCCTCACTTCTTTTATAAGTTCTATGCAGAAAAATGATTTAATCCCTCCTTCTGTCCTATGACTCTGTTCCTTAATTTGCATAATCCCCTTGTTTCTGTGCAATCTGTTTTCCCCTGATAATTTTTATTAAAAATTAAAAAAAAAAAAAAAAAAACTCTAATTATGACAGCCTCAGAATATAATTCAAAATTATTCATTTCTGCTCCACCATATAACATGGGCAAATATACTATCCCATGATAATTAAAGTTTCACATTCTCTCATAAAAAAGTGCCTTTGTCAGTTTCAAAGTCTTACATAAAAAGCACGCTTGAGGGGCTTGCAAGCCTTTCCATGCGATACTTAATCTGTGGTGATGTGCACTACTAAAAAGCCTGCACTTTTTAGGAAACTCTGTAGTCACTACTTTCAACCTCTCAAAAACATTTCATCTTTCTGATAACTTCCTCTTAAATAATTTAATAGTTTCACCTAAAAAAGATCCTAGTCTAAGCTGACAATACATACACTTATTTGTATTTCTAAAGATTTGTATTTATCTTTGATATTAGGTAAATAAATTTGATTAATCCCTACAATATTTGTCTTCATCACATTAATTGTATACCCTGTGATTCTCCTATACACTTTCAAAGGCAAAAAGTATCTAATTCTTCTTCAGGTTTAGTAGAATCAACCAACAAATTATCAGCATGCAACAAAAGATTTCAGTTATTATTCCTTATCCTATACTGTTGATATAGGGTCTCTAATTAGTGATTTTGATAAAAGTTCAATATAAATACAAACAACATGGGAAAAATATGCATGACCCAGACACATCCTCATTTCAATTTGAAATTCATTCTATAACATGCATTTATCCTTGCTTTGGAGCCTTCATATAGTGCCATTATCAAGTTAACAAATTCCAGTGGAAAATTCAAACTCTTAAGCAATGCAAGCAGGACCTGCTAATATACTCTATACAAAGTTTTTTTCAGTTTCAAAACTGATTGACTGTCTCTGTTTCTTGATAGTCCAGTTCTATAATCCAAGCAATCTTATTGCGGTTATTCATTGAAAATTTTCCATTAACAAATCCACTTTTATCTTGGTGAATCAAGAATAGGAGAAAGACATTTAGTCTTTTAATACAAATATGGGGTGATATGATTGCAGAAGGGACACAGCCATCCTGATTTAGGAAACACCACCACTATTGCCTCATTCCATGATATGGGGGAAAAAATGTATGGCTATCATTTACCGGTTATAGAATATCTGTAATAAGTTGCTTCTTAGACAATTATATTAACTCTTGCAGAAAGCTATTTGGACCCGGTATCATGCTCCTAGCCATTCCCTGCATTGCTCATTTAAATTTTTCCCTGTTCATTTCCTTTATTAAAGCTCAAAGCATTCTTCTAATTAATCTGTTGAGATATCCACCTTGAAAAATACACATCACTTTTTTCTAACTTTCCTAGGGCTGTATCGTCTTCCTGGTATAATGATTTGCAAGTTTTACAGAGCGTCTGTAATACATCCACTTGATCCTGTACTATCTTGAATGTGTCTCTCTAATTTTATATTCAACCTCCTATTTATTTTTATGTATTTATTTAGATTTTAGTGCCAAGGTAGAATATTGATCACACTTGTAGCATAGCAAAGGAGAAGTTGAAAAGTGAAAGAGAAGGATGCTGGAGTAGAAATAAAATATGATGCTTTCTGTTCAGTGTAGTATGCACTAAGTAGAGATTGCGATAGGAGAAAGGAGGTCAAGGGACATGCTATTAAAGTTAAATATTTATGTGACATTTTCATCAGTCAGACTGTTATATTCTGATTGCTCTAGTAGATGGCACTTCAGGTGAGACATGAAAAGTTGTAGTCTGAGATTTCTACTAAATCCTGAGGTAGTGACTTCCATAAGTTATTTGGAACAAGGACTGAAAGGCTGTGGTTGAATCAATGCCATTCAATACAATGTGTTTGTAGAGATGGCCCAACTCTGGCTTGGCTTCTGAGGTTTCTGAGGTTATAGACTGAGTTTATAGCAATAAGTTCCATTGTAAGAAGGGAGGGCGAGTCTTGATGGAGGAACTTGAAAAGTAGGAAGCGAAATAGCAGATTTGCTCTGGTTTGGAATTGTAACCATTTAGCTGTTGTTAAAGTGAGACAATGATGTTCCTTCCATGGGAAATGAAGGTGAAGCCTCAGCTGTTGTTTCCTAAATTTAGGAGATAAACGCATCTTGTTAATAATTTGTGACAGTTCATAATTAAATAATTTTATAATGTTCTTCAGACATTTCTATTCAGATAATGTAACACAAATAGCCAAAACTAAACTAGCCCTTTTCCCAGCAGTCACATCTGGATATTAACAGAGTGGTATTGTCCCACTTCCTGCCATAACCCCTTATTCATAAGTTAACATCAGCTAAAACAATGATGAATAGATTAAATAACTTTGACATTGAGATTCTCTAGTTATAGACTATATCAGCCATGCACAGAGCATCAAAGATACCCTGCCATATTGCATTTGCTATCTGTGCCTAGTCACAGCACTTACTCCCGATGTGTTGTCATGCTTCCCTCACTGACTGTTAGTAAACGCCTCCACCCCTTTATTAGTTAACACATAAAACATCACAGATCACCTTCTCAAAAGGCCACCTATTATATATAAAGGCATTCCATGGTTAATAATATATATTAGAGCCTTAACCTACCCATGCAGTAGTGACAGGCATTTTCTATATTTTTAATACATTGACAATAACATTAGTATGCATCTGTAGTAGTCACATACAAACAATTATACATGTCGAAAGCTGCAAAGAAAGGTTACAGCTACAGAGCTCCATGATATCAACACATATGAGATACATCCCAAAGCTTGTAAAGTAGTTAGTACCCTAACTCGCTCTTGAGACACTAACCCCAGACTATGCAATTTGCAAATTTGGCAGTGGAATTAACACATACACAATACACAATATCCTGAAGTGACACAAAATACCCCATGCTAATTACAAATAAATAAATAAATGATTGTCCCATTGCATGACAGCTGCAAACTCTCCCTCTCCATCCTGAGCCTATTTCCATGCTAATTACAAATAAATAAATGATTGCCCTGTTGCATGACAGCTGCAAGCTCTCCCTTTCCATCCTAAGCCTATTGCATATAGTAAACACCTGTGATATATAGATCTATTCCCAAATGCATGTTCAGCTTGTACTTCTTTTGCCACTATCCATATTCATTAGATCAAACTGCATCCAGCCATGCTTGTATGTTATTGACTTCCCTGCTTCATACAGCCACCACTACTATGCCATTAATAATCTGACAGCAGAGTTAGTATACACATGACAACCTAGAGCAGAGCAAGCTAGCCCCTGCTGATTATAGATAACTGCTAGCTATGTGTCCTAAGTTTAAACTTTGACCCAGCCCATAGTCTTAAGTTTAGGCACCTTTAATGTCAAAGGTGATTTATATAATGGATGCATTAAGATCCACCATTATTTGACATCTACTGATAGAATAGAACTTCCTTAAAATTTCTTTACCACCATGTGGCTGCAAAATTTATTTTTACAGATTTTATTTTATGTTTTTTTATTAATATTTGTTAACTTGGAAAGTCCAGCCGGGCAATAACCCATTTTCAGTGGGGGCCAGGGGAGAAATGCTCCAATATATTACATGAAAGCAAAACAGTAGAATATAGCAAATATAAACATTTGATATAGGTTGTCATTTTACAAGTACATTGTAATATAACAATGTTGAAAAGGTTGTCACTTTAAAAGTATAATAAAATAACATATAATTCAGAGTAACCAAAGAAACAGAAGGTTTCTTAGTGAGAGAAGTCAGCTTAATTCATTTAAATTACAGAAGATGAGAAAAGAGAAACGAAAGAAAATGGAAGATGAGTAGGTGGGAATACATGACTTTAAAAGAGATAATGGGAGACAGGGAGAGTTGTAAAAAGGATCATTTGTTAAACACCTTTATTAAATTATCACTTAAGACATAGTCAAATACACATTAACAAAAAGAAAACAAGCCATATTAACATTTTTAACAGAGTGTCAGAGATGTGAGAGAGTGAATGACTGGTTAGAAAAGAAAGGAATATGTACATACATGAGAAATTAAAGTATGTGCCAAGTAATAGAGAAAGAGATGTTTACAAATTACAAATACATATTTGAAGGATCTGTACTTCAGCAGTATAGCAAGTGAGTAAGATTTTCAGTAGTGGAACAGGAGGCGGTAGTAAAGTAGCAAAGAGGGACAGTAGAACATAAAACTCAAAAATGATTAAAGTCCAAAATCTAGCAACATCAGTATTTGTTGAACTGACACATTTCCTAAACCCACAGTCAGTGTGTGATTCTACTATAGCCGACTTGAACTGTTAAATAGTAGTGACCCTTGCAAAAAAAAAAGTGGGGAGGCAGCAAGGGAAGCCAATAAACAGACATTGTTTACACACACATTGACTCTATCGATATATCATTATTCCCCCCTTGACAACAGTATTCGCTCTATTCATTATCGATTGTCTATATTTCATTGTTTATTAAAGCTTCCAGTTGGAGACACTATCTCATTTTCAGACAGAGACATTTTCCCCTGTGATCTTGAGGTCTCCTATATGAAACCAAAAATGTATCACCTCCCAGCAGTACTCTGTTGCTTATCTTTGAGCACTGGACTTCAGGTTACTGTGATGTGTTTCCCGACATCTCTGCAGGTGAATTACCCACTGAAAGCAAATCCTTAATCCCCAGCTCTGTTTCCTTTGTAGTCATAAAGGTCATTGACCTCCATGCCAAAAAAAAATCCCAGCTGTGCTAGAAAAATCTAGTGCGTTTTCCAACCTTGCTGCCTACTCTACTTTATTATTGATAAAAAGATTCACATTCTTGGTGCTTTAGTAGAAAATTACTGGTTAAATATCACATTGAGATCTCAGAACCAATTACCCATTCCTTCAAGGAATAGGATTCAAAGTTTGCCAAGTTGGGTCTGTAGTACTTCATTTAAGCTGACAGGGGAAAAAAGAACTAGTATGCACTCTCCACCATAACTTAATTTAGCAGCATTTTGGTTTACTCTGTACTATCCACTCAGGCACCCCATGCAACTAGATGCTTTGATACATTAAAGAATACAAAGAAAGTGGTGGGCTTTTCTTCTCTGACTGTTTTCAGCATTGGTGTGTCACTTTTCAGTCAAGTCTCTTCTTGATTTTGCTCCTGCTAGTCAGTGGGTGGTATCTAAAAGTGGGGCATCAATTTTCTGCATCTGATCTGAGTGGACTGCAAGTGTTTGTTCCATGTCATTACTTTTCCCAGTTAATGTTTCCACACAATCTGAACCATTTGTATTAGTTTGCAGAAGCTCTAATATTATCAGTTCTGATTAAATTTCCTGCTCAATGGCTGATGCCCTTGTTCCTTGTTGCCAGACTTGGCCACTTTCTGTATACTAGTTACACTTTGCATCCCTTTGCATGATTCGGGGCTGCATAGATAAGGGACTTTCCTCTTACTAGATCTCTTCTTCTTCTTCCCAAACTTATTTAAATCACTAAACATCAGCCTAAGCATTGGTTGCTCTCTCTTGGAAGGAGACTTGACTAAAACAAATATCTACTTCCACAATTAAATTCTGGGTTTTCATTGGCAGCTGATACATAAGCAACCACTCCATGGCTTGCCCAAACAGGAAGACTTTGGTCTCCTATGTTCAAATCTAGAATCAACACAAATGTTTTCATATCATAGGACTATTTTCTATCTTCTACAGATCCTAGCAGATCTTTGTAAATATTGTAACAACTGCATCTGAATGGTGTTATAAACATTGTAGAAGATACAAATGAGTGACATAAAACCAGTGGGAATGTTATCAATGTCCAGTTCTTTGTTTTGACTAAAGCTTTTGATGCTGTTTTTACATCTTCTTATATCACCATTGTCTCTGATGATAAACTACTGGTTGACATGATTGTTGGTCTGTTTGATCTTTACAGCACAATGACTCTGTGAACTCTTAATATCTTCTTACCCTTTGCAGCATCATTCAGTATAAAATCTTGAATGTTTTTTGACATTCAAATCCCAGGCTGGTGTTTCTGTTTTCATCCTTATAGTATTAAAGACACCCCCCGGGATTCATGAAGCTTGCGCCAGGCGGAGGCGTAGCATAGGCGGAATAATGCCAAATATGGCCGTCGAGCGATTCAGGTATGATCCAATACCACGTGCACTACCGGCGTACGCCAGAACTGCGCAGCCCTCGGCATAGGTATGCTAATCACCCCATGCGCAGTGTCGCACCATGCAAATAAAGGCATATAGCAGTACATGAAGTAGTGCAGGTGTAGCGTAAGGCCACGGAAATGTAAACCAAAAAACACGGTTTACATTTTCCCAAACAGAACATCTGAGCTATGGAAGCGGACCAGACTCATGTATTACAAAGTTAACATATGCCAATGGCTAAATACACAGCCAATGGCATAAGAAAGGATGCACAACACCTAAAAAACAACTTTAATGTCATGTCCACAGTAATGCAAAGTATAACCGCAGGGCATGTGTGTGCAAACTGGAACATAAAGAAAATATATAAAAATGTCATAAAATCTCAATGTAATACAAATCAGGTGTACACCATAATACACAATGGTAGACATGGAACACCACAACCAAGGTGCAAGGGTTGCTAAGGACCTGCAACAGTGTTTGGCATGGTAACTATGAATTAGTAGTCAATGCCATGCAAATGAGGCAGATAATACTGAATCGCAAATGTCCCGCCGGATGAAGGTTGAACCATATGGCGCAGCGCTATAACACCGAGGAATGGCTCAGAGGAGATACATGACATCAGCAGAGGGGTGTGCCACTGTAGCAGTAAGCACATTGGAGCAATGCAAATCTGGCCTGTCCGTTGCTAAGCAAAGCTGCAGGTCAGGGGTGGGGAGGAAGGTATAGAATCTTTTAGTTGAGAGCACACATGGTGCCCAAAAGCGCATGTGTACGGGGATGAAAATGTACCCGAAACCCAGTAAGTGGATGCACACGGTGCGAACAATAGCACAAACAGGAAGGTCAGGGGAAGAAAAGAAGGAAATGCCGAAATAGGGTAATTGGCATACTAATGAGCAATCAACACCAATCAACTCACGGTGGCCAATCGACGGCAGCTGTCAAGTCTGCTCGCAGAAACCTGCAAAACAGGATAGGGGATGCATTGGAATGCAAAGAAAGGAGGGGAGGCATTGGATTGCAAAGATAGGAGATCTGTCATAGCAGAGCAAAGCAAACCGACAGTAGACCGGCAATAGCACACACTACGCAAGATACGCCAGGTCTAGGAAAGTACAAATTAAAGCAGGCTGCCATATGCATGCCAGAAAATGGTAGGTGGAATGTGCAGAAATGTAAAGGGAAGGTCAAGAGGTAATCCATGGCAGCCAAATGTAATTCAACACCAAAGGCACCACAATAGTATTTCCGGTAGTAAAACACATTAGATATCCTGTAGCTATGATCGTACATACACACCCTATGACATCATCGGTGTTCACAGCACAATAGTATAAAGTGTGAAAGCACCCTACATACACCTGTGAATTCCCAAACACTGCACCATAGGTGTAAACACATGGGGAACTTTTAAAATGTACATGTTGGGAGCTGCCGTAGCTGTGATTCATCAGCATGTGTTAGAGACTGATGGTGTTGTGGAGGATGATGCCGACAACCACCGCAGGCCCCGGAGGAGGAGAAGAGTGTTCAGACCAAGGGTAACCTACCAGGGGCTACATGATCTGGAGATAGTAGAGCGTTACAGGGTGGACAGGGACATTTAACAGCAAATAGTGGAGCTGTGCCGGCCACTCCTGAGAACCAGAAATAACAGAGGGGAACCCATCCCAGTGGACACGAAGGTATGTGTAAGCATGCGAATACTAGCCACAGGTACCTTTCAAAGGCCAACTGGAGATATAATGGGGATCTCACAGGCATCAGCATCCAGGGTACTACACCAGTTCCTGGATGCCATGTTACCACATGCCAATGAGCATATATACTTCCCCCGAACTCAGGAGGAGTTGGCCAGCAATATGCGTCACTTCCATCATGTGGCACACTACCCGGAGGTACTGGGTGCGATAGACTGCACGCACATACAAATAAAGTCACCACCAGGTGAGCATGGTAGGCGCTACATAAACCACAAGGGATTCCACTCCATCAACTGCCAGGTCGTGTGCAATGCCCAGGGCATAATCATGGATGTGTGTGCTGGCAGCCCTGGAAGCTACCATGACTCCCATATCTGGCATGCCTCACAGCTGTATCAGGTATTTTTCAGGGGGGACATCCCACATGGCCACCTTGTGGGGGATGCTGGCTATGCACTGGAGCCGTGGATGATGACTCCCATCAGAAATGCACACACACCCATGCAAGGATGCCATAATAAGGCACAGGCACAAACCAGAATCATCATAGACCGTGTGTTCGGGATGCTGAAATCACGGTTCCGGTGCTTGGACACATCTGGTGGAGCCTTGCAGTACTCTCCAGGCACATGTGCCCACATCGTCATAGTATGTGCCATGCTACATAATATGATCCTGCGGAAACAGCTGCAGCAGGGACAAAATGGTGAAGGCCCTCATAGCCCACCGCATTTGCCAAGGCCATCACAGGCACAGAGGGATTAAGACCATGAACACACTGTGCCAGCCCCAGTAGGCAGATGGAGGCGTGCCCAATATGCCTATGCCTTGGCAAAGAGGGAACATATAGCACATACGCTGACAGTGTAGGCCCCTATGGACTGACACACCTCTCCAACCTGCACACACAGTAAAATGGATGGCACACAAGCACAACCACCTGTAAATTGTAATGTATAGGTGGCCCACTGTGTGAATCCTACATAGGCAGCCCACAAACATTGTACACACAACAGCTATTGGAACACGGAATGTCAACACCTGAACAGTACATGCGCCTATCAGCATATATTGGTGCTGTGTGTATAGGTACCCAGGTACATCGGTGGGTACATGGCCGATTGTCAGAGGCCATACACCAAATGGGGCAAACAGTGTCCGCTGTCGCCACAACATCGAGTAACCAACTGCCGCGTAGAGGAGCAGAGGCAATCGTGGGAGCACATGTGTTTAAGCACTGTTCTGCAGACACTCAGCACGGAGTCCCTGCTGCGTTAATGAGGGGCTCCACATAATATAATCATGGATGTTGTGTCAAAGCATGGGGTGTACCCATGACAGGTATTCGTCACCCCAGCATGCTCCACCCACGGTCGTTTGAAGGTGTAGCACAGTATCGTGTGTGGCTCACTGTGATATACATACCCAATGCCGGAGCACATACAGTAAACATCACATGGACATACCATTAACTGGACTCATCAATATGTACACTAACTGAGTTACCCATGTCATTGCAGTATGGAGTAACAGCTGTAGTGTACTCCACGTACAAAATGACATAACACGTGTACAAATCCCAGATGGCCATATGTTAAATGCAGTGACCGTTGTGCATGTTTCCGGTCCCACGTCCTGCAAGGGATGTAACGTAATCCCGAAGGCACGAGTAATGCATGTCAGATGCAGGTCATCAGATCCATATGTTTAGCACACGTAACTGGGAATATGCATTGCCCACTGCTGGTAAGCGACATTTATATATGACTATATGGATATGCGCAAAACAGGGATAAGCTACTCCGAATATCGCGCAGATCATGGTGAATGATGTCCAGAACAGGTGAAACCAGCATTATATACCCCTGTACTAATAGCACCTGCTCTAAAGGGTAAAATGACCACTGCCAGGTGTAGAACATGCAATCATGTATAGAATCACCTAACACTATTGCTAGGCAAGATGTACCTATGGTAGGGTTGCCACCTCTTCAAAGTTCTAATGTGGGACATACGTCAGATGTCTGCAGGCCGACACATACAACCCGGCCAGTACGGAAAGCAGAACTGCACTGTTTTGCCTAGATAAAAGCTCATTCTTGTAATGTTTACTTACTTATTCTGTTTGTTGGTTTAGATACAGAATAACTGTATTATGCGATTATTACATAAACTGTAGGAAATAAGTATGTTCTAACATCACAGGACATTTGCCATGTTTACAAATATTTTGCAGGACACAACTTCCCAAAGAGGGACTGTCCCTCGCAGAGTGGGACAGCTGGCAACCCTAACCTATGCCAGGTGTGTAATGTGACAGGTACAGACACAAACGTGCGGAGTCCACGAAACAGTATACACCAACAAGTACACAATGAAAGGTGTAGCTTGCCTGTCACTTTCCCCATCAGATATATATATATATATATATATATATATATATATATATATATATATATATATATATATATATATACACATATATACATATATATAATACAGATAGAAAGGGCGATAGAGTGATATATGTTGATATATACGGATTCAGCGATATCTGCAAATATATATAGATAGGTCAACGACAGTCATAATACCTTGGAGGTACAAATAATTAGGATACCGCCAACTATGGAATGTGTAACATACCGACATGCGTAACCACGAGGCTGAAAGACTGAAAGAGAACAGTACAACCGCGAGTAATAGTATGATGATATGAATGGATAATTCGGAACCGCTGCCGGTGTTGCGGTCCACGTAGGTACTGTGCTCAACTGTGTGTGTGAGTGCCGTAGTCTGTGTATGTGTGTGTCGAGGGTGCTGTGTGCGTCCCCGTGTGACTGTAATGTGTGTGTGTGTTCACATCATGTGTCTGCTAGTGCCAACTCAGAGGTAGATGATTACGGTAGGTGTGGGTATAGCTAGCCGTAGGCATACAGTCACCACCTGCCCACATTGGGAGGGACAGCCCCTCCCTGGGCAGGTGAGTCCCGACATAAAACATTACAAAAGGCAAATGTCCGAGATCGTAGGACATTCATATGTCCCATACATAATGTAATAGTTGCATTAAATAGTTATGCCTGTATGTAAGAAACGTGAATATTACATGCAATATGATAAGTAGCCAAAGTCCAACAACAATAGGTATGTATTGAGGATAAAAGTATGTGCTATCCTGTGTACTGACCATGGCTATGTGTTGGCCTGCAAACACCACTGTGTGTCCCGGAAGTGTCCAACAATGGCCATATGAAAAGGTGTCAACCCATGGCAAAGAGGTTCTGTTACCAACACAACCGCAGTGACTGCAAATATCTGGGACAGACATACATGGGATAGCTGTCATGTAGACATATCCCTTTACATATCGCTGCAATTCCGGAGGTATGGAAGTATCAACCTCACCTGCATACTATATAGAAACCAATTAACAATGGCACAATGTACAATCCTGTAACATAAGTCTACTAACTGATAGCTCTTTAATAAGGGACGGAGCCCACACACATATATATGGAATATGTAGAAATGCAAGGTCCACAAACCTGTATATGGTATGTACACCCACCGACATCTCCCACACTAGAAACTATAGCAATACAAACTGTAATAACAGCGCAAACATCCAGTCAGTCAATTACAACTGCAGAACCATCGACATACCTTGTGAGAGACACAATTAAAGGCGCCATGCAAAACTGCAGCCATTGTATAATGGAACAAATGGCGATGTTACAGGTTTTGTTTGCAGTAGTCCGTTAACAGACGTTGGGATGACAGGTACACCCACATGTTGAACCACATACTCTAGCTGTCACACACAATCCACGGGGGACATGAATCCAAAGTATACTTATCTCTATGCATAGCAGTTGCAATTACACATAACAGAACGCAATACAGGCCGTCTCCCTGAATTTAGGGCAAATGGCAACGCCCAAGTGGAGAAGTCAATTATACCCCACTGTTGCCGCATAATTGGCGAATGTAGTAGCTGCAAAGCTGATATGCAAGTAATTAGTCACTCAGACTCACCAATAGGCGGCAGGAAACCACATGTTACAGGTATCAACGTATATAAGGAAGACTTGCCAGACATTCAAACCGTATGCTCATACAAAATACCCATGTAAGCAGTGTGAGAGAGATAGAGATGAAAGTACGTAACGATAACAAGGTATGTAGAACACTCGGTATGTAAGTATATGTATAGCATGTGTTGTATTAATTATTTACTGTATGTATAGCTCGTTTTGCATTAATTAAAAGTGTCTGCAATGCATAATGTGGGAAAAGGTATTTATGTAGTGATGTCTTGCTGAGCATACTTAAGCTTGTAGAAACTGTGCATCCAGCTGTGGGCCACAAGATACACATCACAGACACCACAAGGGATGCTACATGAGGGCTTTAAACAGAACAATTACATACAACTCGCTGTTAGTGGTAGGGTATGTCCAACAAGTACGTGCCATAGCCAGGGATAGTATATGTTGATATACTGTCACAGTAGGCATGTGTATGGGCATATAACGACAATGACATGTCGAAGGTGGTCCCGCTGTGCAAGTATGCTTTGCATTATGGGATACTATGTAAAATATGTGTAATGTATAGTATTGTAGGTAGATATGTCAGATATTCTACACAGCATAACAGGCATATCATGCATACCACAGGTATCGTCTATTGCCATGTACAATAACAGGATACATATGCCTTGTAGGCATGGGACATTGTAATAGCATGATAGCTAATCTAAATGGAAGGGCTACCAAGTAACCATGCACAAAGGACATGTAATAGCTTCACAGGTTCATAGTGGGGTACTATGCAGTCTGGCAAGTCCATGTGTAAGCACAACCACAGTGTTCAAACCAGTGGCACCTCTCTAGGGTAGTGTTCTGTGATCAGCAGAGCCATGTGCTACCTGCACCTCTGCACAGTACAGCCACTGCAGTGATCCCTGGTGTACATGTGTGTCCCAAACACCAAGGGAGGTATCACATGAACAGTCCTACTGAGTGTCCCTGCATGATGTACATAGGAGTCATGTTCCAAAGCATGGTGTGTGTCCGGTTTGGGAATGTAACCCTCAAGCACATCCCACTCATTGTTCCGTGTGTGCACATATCCATGAGCATGTTGCTCACAGTGGCATCTGCGTATGTGGAGTATATCCATTAATATTGTTGTGGACATGGGCCCTGTCTGTTCAGCAGAGGTCACCCCTGAGTATGTAGTATGCAAATGTGTACAGATGTGGTGTCCGTAGTTCAGCCGCATACCTTAGCTGTCAGAGCTCAATAAACTTCATGGCATGTTAATGTTGTGGTATGTAAAGCTGTAGCTGTTGTGTAAGGTACACCCTAAATGGGGTAGTGTACCCTTGAATGTGTGTAGAAGTCTTGAGTTCAGAGGTACAATGGGTGGCTATGTAGCTGCTACACACCCAGTACAGATAAGTGTGGCCATGTAGAAGGATGTCCACGCCACAGTGGCAATACAGTAATCACAGTAGTGGGTGTGACATACGTGTGTACTACAAACATGTACAATGTGACACGTATGTAGGGGACTTCCACCTATGTGATAGTGGGTGAATGATGTAATGCAAAGGTGATGTCCATGGACCTCGTGTCATGCAGCTTGAGGCCATGATATTCATATCAGGTATCTGTCACAGTGACACCCGTATGGATGGAGTCAGTATCAGCTGTTGGATCAATCATGGTGCTTTGTATGCAGAGGTTTGTAAAGTTAGGCAGGGAAAGTCCCTCTGTGCTAGCCTGTACCTCAGGGAAGCATATACTCAACATGAGGGGCCCTATGACTGAGGACTGTGGTATGCCAAATGTAACTGAAATGCAGTAGGTACTATGTTATGCTACACTCATTGTGTGTCCTGTCCATGAGCCACGTTGCATAACATCCTGAGACATAGGGTACGATGTGCAGGTGGATGTGTATGTTGTCAATACCAGAATGGAGAACGGTGCTGAGAGGCAATGAGAGGACAATGTAGGATGTGTGGACTCCCGCACCATCATCAACTACCCTGGTAACTGTATGAAAGGAGTCCACCAGGTGTAGGGGCCATGCTCTGGCCCTAACAAGTCCAACCCAGGTGGCATCAAAGGACCGGAGCCCAACAATGTCTCTGTGAATGACGTCCTTGATGATGTGCCCCATAGCCATGCAGAACAGTTCAGTCAGGTGTGTAGGACTACAGTCCCACTCGTGCACTGTGGTGCCACCTGTGTGGAGTGTGATGAATGTTGCTGTGTGCCCTTCAGGGGCCACAATGTCTGATACAAGGCTATTACTGAATATGGTGGCCTAGTGGGGAGACATGTCATTCAGAGGTGTGTGGACATCATGGCCTGGGACTTAGGAAGGTGACATGGGGCCAGTGTCCCAGGACATATAGAGTGCAGGTTAGTACTGTGTAGGTGTGACTGCAGGGACACCGCAATGTTCCTGCATGGATTGTGGCCCTGTAGTGAGTTAGAGGGTGTAATGTTAGCATTGAATCCATCCACCAGCATGTTGCCAACATCACCTGGGTCTGTAATGTTCCTGAGTGACTGTTGTATGTGATAGCAGATGTGGGTATTGCCAGTGACTACTGACATACCACCATAATGCCTTGTGGTACACCCTGGAATGTGTCACAGTAATGTTTATGTAGCTAGTCATGGAGTATGTGATGAGGGATCCCGTGGCCCTACCGAGCTGACCAGTGAGATACTCCACCCATGGGATTGTACACCACTGTGCAACAGCCGCCACCTGTTGTTGTACATTATGTCCATGGAACTTGACCACCGGAGTGGCGTCTGTTATCTGGTGTGTACCATCATGGCTCTGTGTGGCATAGCATGATCCATGCAGTTTGTGTACGTGCTACTGAAGTGCACTGGGGTGTGTTGCAGCATTTGTATGTGCAATGTCCATCTGCACGGGTGTCATGACATTAACAACCACTGTCATAAGACGTCTGTAGTAGGTGTTGTAGTACTCATGTACTCTGTATACCATGAAGGGTGTGGTGCCGGGATGTGGCTAACAAGGTTGATTAGCATATGTTTGGAATCCACCAATGAGGGGATGACCACAGGTGTGGAACACCAGTCACATGTTGGTAGTGTTCATGTCAAGGTTAATGTTGGTCTTGGAGGTGGTGTGTATGGGTTTATCCAGCCAAGTGGAGGTTATGACTCATGGATGTGTCAGTACATGAGTGGCTATTCCAGTTAAGTGTGGGTTAGTGTCAGTCACACATCAGTAGTAGCTGTCTGAGCCCTACTGTCCAGTACACCAACAAATGAGGTCTGGTAACCATGGGGTATGTAGTGGAATCTGTAGCTTGTTACAATGTGTATAGTGGTTCCGGACACAGTTAGTTGTATGTGGAGCACCTTTGATGCATTGTGCTAAGTAACTAGCCAGGATGTGTGTACAACATAGTGGGATGTGGGAACACCTCAGCTGTGGGTGTGCCAGTCCAGGTATGTGCCTGAAAGGTATGGTCTGTCTATAACCTGTCATTGCAGGTGTGCTCTGCAGAGACGAGAGGCAGGTCCCAGTCACTGCAGAGATATTGGAGTGGTGCATTCTAAGGTGTGCCTTGCCTGCGTGCATCACAGAGGAAGCATTGTGTCACATGACCCCATGTTGTGCTTGCCAGTTCCCATTCTGCCGGTGACTGTTATTGGAAACTGTGCAAGACAGGCAGTATAGAAGCAGCAAGAGCCTTGCATGTGAGCTGTACTCCCAGGGCTGACAGGTGCAGGTCATCTGTGCCAAAGCATTGTGTTTGACCAGGTCAGTCAAAGCGGACAGATACCAGATGCCTGCGGAATGACAGCAGAAGCATAGACAACTGCTGAAGTGACACAGTCAGGCATTGTACAGTGGTATCGGGTCTGGATGAATGCATAATGCTCCCCAGGGCTTGGCCCACACCTTCAGGGCTACAAGACTGGTGAACTATTGCATGTCCCTGCACAAGTAGTCTGTGAAGTGGCATCTCAGGGCAGTCACACTAACATGGAGAATGACAAGTCACAGCGTACCTGGTGAGGTGTGGCATGGGTGCATAGGTCATGTTGCAGAACCAGTTACCCGACAGCAAGATGTAAGCGACTATCGCCTTGTGTAGCCTGCTGTGTGGAACTGCAGTGTGACCGCCTACAGGGTCACCTATGACTGGTGTGTTGTGTATGTTATAACACACTATTGGCTGTATGTGATGGGCACACATGAGTCTGTGGGCTATAAGTTGGTGATGTTGTGTTCCGTATGGGGGCTTCCTCTGGTGCCTACACAGAGTATGGAGAGGTACTGCACACGTTGTCCTTGTATGTGTGCCCTGTGGTGGAGATCATGTGAGACTATGTGATGAGTGTGGTGTGTTGCGAATGTTACACATCCCCACATGACTGTCAGGTGCAGTCAGGGTTGGTGACAGCATTACCCCCAGCAGGGCTGCATAAGTGCATCCCCCACAGGCTGTAGTGTCGTATGTCGGGAGGTGAGCATTGAATGTGTACATGAGACAATTGCTCCATTGCCACATGTACCACATATCCATCTTATAGACAGACAACAGCACTGGTACGTGACAGTTGGGCATGCCTGTATATACAACCATGTCTCACAGGATATGTGAGTTACGTGTGTACAACAGTTGTTGTACCATAAGCAAGTTGGAAATCATAGCACAGCCAGTGTACCTGTGGGAAATGGTGTGGAATGGGTGCTATATTAATCAGTAGCTCATGACATGCTCACAAGTTCTGTACAAGTGCCTAGCATAACCATAAAATACAGATAGGGTGTTGGATAATATCAACCCACAAGTGGTGACGACAGTCATAATGTGTGGCACCACACTATAACCCTGCTGAGTATGGTGTGCATGTCCATGAACCATTATCACTGTAGATGTTAGCAGTACAGATGTACAAGACAGTACAGATGTTTGATTACAAATACCTTTGTATGTCACAGGAGTGTTCTACCAGTGGCCTGTTGACAGACTCACAACTACAAATGGTGCCAGAGTGACATGTGCATATCACACCAGTGTCAGCTGCAGTAGAACGGGGTTAATGTATTGTACTCCGCCCTCATTGTAGCCCATACCACACAGACAAATGTTAGGCATCTGTGTATGTAAGGATGTGAATGGCCATGACCTATGAGGAATAGCTGTGTCAGTGTTGTGAACAACATATGGAATGGGCTGTGTGGGTGAGGTGTGTGACATATGTGCACATTCTGATGGATGATATCAGCATTGTCACTGCTAGGTGAACATCCTTGTACACATTAACTACCACCTAGGCTGTGGTCATCATTATGGACACTGTGTAAGGGATGGTGCTGTGCAGTACACCTCCCTGACTTGGTGACATCTCCAGGCCCCTTATAGGTAGTCATACGAGGCACCCATGTCATGACAGGGTGCCATCCATGAGCACAGAGATCATTGGACAGGCATATACAGCACTGGGGTGACCAATATTGGATTACATATCACCTTTAAGGGGTAATGGCCATGCGTGTATGGGCGATACCAGCCTTCACAATCCTCACCTCCACTATGCAGCATGCTGTCTACCTTGCATAAAGACATCTGCTACACCACGATGATGGACATGCTACATGTCCATATCCTGATCTGTAAGATACATGTCATGGATATCCACCATTCGAATACTAGGATTGCCACATGCTGGACAGATCCCTGTGCCATACATGTGACATACTCCCTCCAAACCATGCAACCCTGTCCATCAAAGCTGCACATTTCATCCCAGTCATACATGGTGTGATGGCCGCATGGTAGATGTAGTATCAACTGTCTGGATCAGTAATGTGGCACTGATGCACCTCGCGGTGACATAATGGCTGTCTGTCACAGCTAGGACACCTTGCCCATACATGCTATGGTTCATAAGCATCCCTGCGAATGACGTCCAACTAACCATTGTCCCATGTCTACCACATGTGCAACACAGGTGATCCGTGGCAGGATGTTGAACAGCTGTACAGTGCTGTGTAGATGTATATGGCAAAACACATGCATGTACAGGTTTCCATGCGTATGTGTGCATTGTCACTGCTCAAGTCCATTAAGGCTGTGTCTTTGATGATATGTGACATATATACAGCATCAAGGTCAACAGCATTACTGTGGACACATCCAGGCATGTGCAGATAGGCAAGAACACCAGTGCAGGCAAATAGACATGCCCACATCAAGACATCATTCACATGGAGTATGAACACTGTAATGAAGTGACACACATATCTGGTGATGATATCCAATGCACAACGGGTGTTACATGTGTGTGACACAAACACGTCAGTCGTGTCAGTGTCATGATGATTTGCAAAGATAACTGTGCAGATGTACTAGATGTCATAGAAATGTATGTGCAGCAGTATGTCTGTACATCTCTGAAACTGTGACCTGTCACATCATTATGTCTTACAGATAATGCCTCGTACATGCCTCCCAGCGTACAGCCACCAGGAGGATGATGTCCTCATCCCGTACCTCCATGAGAACTACAAGGTGTTGTTCAGCCATGTGCCACAGTATGCCTAGCAGCAGGACAACCTGTGGCAGGATCTTTGCAGGAGGTGAACAATGTGGGTGGCCATAACCGCACCTACCAGCAGGTGTGCAGACACTGCACGGACTTGATACGACATGCAAAACAGCGTGCCACTGCAATTGCCAGGGAACAAGGTGGAACAGGTGGTGGGCCACCAACCCAGCCCCTACTCACACACACACCAAGGAGCTACTGGCCAGTCTGGGGACACCCTCAGAACAGCATCCAGAAACTGTAGTTGCCATCGTGGAGGTGGGTGTCTCCCAACCAATGAGCCTGGAGTTGCCTGGTAAGTCAGTACTGCACATATGGCTATTATATCCCATTTAGTTGCATGTGTCACTGTACATTATGTAAAGTAACAACATATGCAAGGTATGTGGACACACAAGCTGCATACTACAGCATGCTACCCTGTGTTTGCACACATGTGCATACTATATGCTATTATACAGGCGAATGTGTTAACATGCACAGTGCACCCTGTGGCTGTCATACAGTCATGGATAATGTTCATACTGCTGTGTCACCCCTATACAGGTACCTCTGGCATGCCGCACAGACATGAGTCCGTTGCAGGTAAGACTGTCATCAGTAACAGGCATGTTAAAGCATAGATCTATTTGCCATGTGGCCAGTTAACACTTGCACACTTGATGTTCGTTCCAGTCACGATATACAGGTCACAGCACCCATCATTCACACAGGACACCCATGTGCAATATATACAAACGTAATGATAGACCAACTTGAAACCACAGTATTTGTCAATGCTACATGTGTGGTCAGCTGTGCATACAATGGTGGAGGTGTTCTACAATGGAGGCATATGTAGTATGCATTGGAACAACATGTGTGGTACGCAAACAGTACCACACTGTGAGCTGTGATATGGGCAGCCCACAGGTGTCACCATTGTGTTGTATGCCCCTGCATTGGGTGCACACATTGTGATGTGCCATCTGACATGTCCCAGACATGTAGTGTTCTGGCTGCAATATTGTCACACTATCCCATGACCCATATCCCACATACCAAACATACAATCCGTTGTCTGCATAGCCCTGTGGATGGTGAGATATCTGACATCTATGGGTAAATGTCATATGGGACAACACAGACATGTGAGATAGATGGCCATCACACACATTTGGCCAACACATGTGCACTCATGGCCATGGGGGATGGCCAGCGACACGTAGCCACACAGTAGATGTGATGTGTATACACCCTGTTGCACATTGTCCACACATGGTCCACTTATAGCCTTAGTTGACTGATTATACAGTTGAAGTGGTACAGTGGACATCCTAACAGCCTGTGCACAGCTAGTGGAGGTGTCACTGAAGTCTACCATAGAAGATCAGTTGCACATCACGACTGTGTCATAGCATGATAGTAGTCACCTGTACAGCTTCCACAGACATTGACACCACATCAGGCCACAGATACTGTACATTTCCCTTGCTGCTGTAGGACATGACCGTTAGCTGTGCACCTTGTGTGTGTGTGGTACATCAATGTCATGTGGGAAATGGTGAATTGACATGTCTGCTATGTGTGGACATGGTTGCCAGGCAGCTAAGACCCTGTAGTTGTTGTGCAGGGGTGTCAGCTGTAGGCCTCCAATGACCTGTCACTTGACACAGCATGGTTTGGTGAGTATACACCTCAGCATCGTGGGTCACAATCCACAGTTATGTCATGGGTATGCATGCAGTTATGGCTATGCAATGCGTACATATTATGCATTATACAGCAATATAGATGCCTCAAGATGCCATGCACTGGCACAGTGTCTGTACTTCACACTGTATAGCAATGTAGATGGCTCACACTATCCTTCCATGCTCATGCACATTTGCTAAACATGCAGTCTATCTGTAGGGCATACAGACAACACCACACTGTGATGCCCATTATGATGCTGTACATGTGTCAGGACACCATTGTGTCAGACATGTATGCATGTTAATGCACACGTCAGCAGAGTACATGTCAGGGTCACATCAGCCATGTGTACTGTGATCCTGTTCTGGTCCACATGGTGTATCACGGAGATGCATGCACACTACCATGATTGTGTGAACTGCATGGCTACTGATATGACACCTGCTTGCTGTAATGTGCACCCCAGGGAGGTATGCTTACTAACACTATTAATGTCCAAGCTGCATGCCCTCTGCTGTACCATAGCCATGCTGCATGCCATTTGTCAAATCACATGCATGGTGTGTCTGTGTGTGTGTGTGTGTCTGTGTGTGTGTGTGTCTGTGTCTATTGTAATTTAGAGCCTTTCTTTGCATTCACAGGTGATGTAGGTGCGTTACCCTCCTGCGGTCCATCTGATGTTAGTGTCCCCACAGATACTAGCAGTGATGAACATATGCATGAGGTACAGGCAGGGTTGTCAGGGGCTGAATCTGTGCCAACGGTTGCCATCCCAGCTATGTCCCCCTCTTCCCAGCACACAGTTCTGCTGCCAACACATAACGCATCACCAGTGGCCATAGAGGAAGGACAGTCAGCGTCTGTTAGCGTGGAACAGGAATGTGTGGTGGCTACAGAAGGTGTGTCTACACACCATGGTGTCAGTGTAATGACTGCAGATGTGCCACACAGGCATGTGGCCGGTGCTGCTCATAGGAGGACCTCTGGCAGACATGCACCTGCAGGACAGAGCGCAGCAGCTGGTATCAACAGATGCATGTTCCAGACTGTAATGGCGGCACAGGCACGTCCTGAACGGCACACCAGGGAAGGACAGAGGCTGCAGAGGGCTGCTATCCGTACCCTAAATAACAACATCCAGGCATTGGCAAATGCTCAACAGCAGATTGCTGATGTTCTTGACAGGCGATTGAGTGACATGGCTGGAATCCTTGACCGTGGCATGGCAATCCACGAGCGTGAGCTGTCTGTGCTGGAACATCTGGTAGGAGTGAGGCGTAGGCCACGTGGATGTAGGCCAGCCACACCACCTAGTGCAGGTCAACGTGAGTGTGCCACCTCACATGCCCGCTCCCATAGTGCCGGTAGCAGTAGCAGTGCAGCTGGTGCTGCGCTGTCCACACCAGGACACAGCAGGCCATGTGGACGTGGCCCTGGATGTTCCCAGTGGGAACACAGTTCCAGTGGACATGTGTCGTCAGACAGTAGCCAATCCGTACCTCCTACTCGTAGTGCCTGTGCAACCCCTGGCAGGAACAGGTCACATGGCCATGGCCGGACACAGTGAGCTGTACAACCTGGTCTGTACAATCTGGAGCTGTCAATCATACCCCGTGTAGGCCTCACAAAAGGCAGAACTGTGTGCATACATACACACACACACAGCAAAGACATCTGTAGGGCACAACAACAACCACATGCATACTGAACAGACATGTCCAATCATATCACTGGCCTTTACCTGCACACATGATGTCATCCATTGGTGCAGCCTATGCCCCTGGCAAACATTATCACCCTGTGCATATGATGAAGCCTGTGCCGCATCCCTGTCATCCACACCATTGGTGCAGGGACATGCTCAAATGGTCTGATGCACAGGGTGAACAGAATAGTGTGAAGTGTAATTTACATTAGTTGTGTAAGAATAGTGAGAGAAGTGTATATTACAATAGTTGTGTGGAAATAGTGAGAGACATGTATATTACATTAGTTGTGTACTGTTGACACGCACCAGACATACCATGTAGTACAGGTTTAGCATGCATTGTGATATGTTCACTGTATGTGTCATGGTAACAACAGTAACAGTATGTTGGTAATGATGCCCTGGTTCCCTCCTTATGGTCTACTTGCATGTGCCTACAGGTAGCACTGTTTGCAGTCTCCCATGTGTAACTGTGGAGCACTCACAGGCACATATGGCAATATCAGCATGCTAAACGTAGCCTCAGCCTGACTGTCTGAAAGTCTAACATACCACAGATGTCCACACATATACTGATCCAGAAGCATGTGGGCAGTTTAATAGGCTACAGTGGCTAGAGACGTGACATCCATACCAGGTCACATCATAGGTATGTTGACATGGTGCAGGGGTTGTACACAGCGGTCTTGCCAATGATAATGTTAGAGGCCACTTGATAGCATGAGGCCTCACTGTGTAGCAGTAATACCCTGTCACATTACAGGAACATGCTCACACTAATGGGGTCAACAACACTATAACGCACACCCCATACTGTTGAGGTGAGGACCCTTGCCTATGTGGTCATCACCCTCACAGTACTGAGCACCCACACAATGCGACACAGAGAACGTACATGTACAGGTAGCCAGTGCGGCTGAGACCGATGGCATCAACAGGGTAATGGACTGCATCACCATGAGGGGTTAGGGATCCTGTGTGTTCTGTATGGTAGCATACACCCTCACTCCATGCACCAGACAGCCATACATACCTACATACACACACACGCACTGTGGAGACCACAAATGTCGTACACATTTGGATAGCTGATGTGTGTGATACACACACCACACCTGCCTACATCATGCTTTCCACACTGCAGTATATACATATCTCTACAACAGTGTACAGGGGTGTGTGACAATTGGGTTGTATTCCACACCATATGTGGCATATATGGTCACACAAGCAAACACACATGGCAGTACAGTGAATGATACACCTGCTATATGATGATACGTCTGACAGACATGCAGCAGTATTGGCCGCATTATGTGTACCAACGCTACCTTCGTCAATTGTGCTGCTATATGTACACGGGAGGATGTAAGTGTTACAGGTGTCAAGTGACATACTGTTGGTAACACCTGACCGCTGTGTAGGTGTTATGTCTCCACCGTCAAGTTACAGTAACATAGCGTACTGTTTGCACATGTCATGGTTGGATGGCGTGTGACACACCTGTGAGCCGTCCCTGGCAAACATCCATCTGCACAGGTGCATCACCACTTTATGTACATACATCCAGCCATACCTGCTGTACATCCTACCATACTGTCAGTATGTCACTATATACAGGTGTCAATTATGGGGCTGCATTGCAGCTGCATGTTGTAGTTAGGCACAGATGAGTTACTTACATCAGCTACTGTACATGCATGGTAGCTGCATGCACACTACAGATTGTACATGTGTGTTGGTCCTACATGCCTGTCATGTAGCCATGTTTGTATGTATTGCAATTGGTGGACATGTGTGTTGACATACATAACACATGGACTGTTGTATGATATGATGGGTGTCATGGGTAACTAGTACAGAGGGAATGTGTCCTCAGTCAACATTGCTACCTCATGTACTGTTAGCATTCAACAGCCATGGACCCACCTTCCATTTCTGTGCATATGATTGATGTAGCCACTTGTCTGCACAGTGGACAGCAAAAGCTATGCTATGTACATATGTGGTGTGTGTTTGGTCCATGCACATATCCACTGCAATTACATGTATGACATAGCCAAACATGTGTGTTTGTTGGTGTACAGCGACAGTCATCTGTCACAGCTGTATAATTCCCAGGGCCCCTGGCATGTGTAGAGTTGACCTGGTTATGTATAGTGGTATCATTGCAATACATAACACATGATGGAACCCTGTCGGTACATGTGTAGTCTGCACAGTTGCTGTAGACCTATGTACAGCCCACTGGTCATGAGTCACACGGTGTTGTGTTAATGTATGGCTGTGTATTGCTGGTCCAATGACATGGTGATGTGTGATGGCTACATTGTAGATTGTGGTGTGTACCTCTGTGATCTACACCTGAGACAACTGTGATAGCTCCTGAGTGTGTACTGGTCAATACATGTGAGTGGCCTTCATGTACGTGGGGACAGTAATACCATACTGTGCCCTTCTGTGATTAGAATCCGTGTGCATGCAAGACGGCCCTTTGCAACTGCTAAGTGTGTGAGCATGCCCAGTACGCCGCTGTGTAGCTGGACACACAGTACATTCCAAACTGCGCCCTTCCATGATTAGAATCCATGTGCATGCAAGACAGCCCTTTGCAACTGCTGAGTGTGTGAGCATGCCCAGTACGCCGTTGTGTAGCTGGACACACAGTACATTCCAAACTGCGCCCTTCCATGATTAGAATCCGTGTGCATGCAAGACGGCCCTTTGCAACTGCTAAGTGTGTGAGCATGCCCAGTATGCCATTGTGTAGCTGGACACACAGTACACTCCAAACTGTGCCCTTCCATGATTAGAATCCGTGTGCATGCAAGACGGCCCTTTGCAACTGCTAAGCGTGTGAGCATGCCCAGTACGCCATTGTGTAGATGGACACACAGTACATCCCAAACAGACGTATGATACTAAGCATGTGGCCATGGCCATTGACATCCTGTATAGTGCTGGTGGTCATCCAGGCAACAGATGTCCATTTTCAATGTCACGATGGATGCCTACATTGAACACACTGGTTGCTGTCTTGAAGGGTGTACTGTCTGTGGCGCATCCCGTATCTATGTAGTGTTGTTGTAGTGCTCCGTAGATATTTGGTTGCCCCGATCACACCACTGCCGTGTGTTTGTCTATGTCCACCTTGGGACAGTAATATGCTTTTAGACTGCTCACTCTCTATACATTCCCTATCGGTGTCCTTGCCTTTGCGAATGATGTCACCCACCTAGAAGTATGCCTCTGGGAGTGCTGTGTTCAGTAATCTTGGTAGCGCGTTCTGTAAATGCGTCATGCTGTATTGTGTTAGGGTAGTTAGGTGTATGTTCATCTCCTAGCCCTGCCAAGTGTGTGTGTGTGTGTGTGTGTGTGTGTGTGTGTGTTTGCGTGCATGCTCCCGTCCGCCTAGGGACGCAGTCATGCTTTTAGATGCTGCACACCACAGCAGTTTGCTACCAATATCTTTGCCTTTGCGGATGATGACACGCACCTAGATGACTGCCTCTGGGACTGCTGTGCTTAGTAATCTCAGTAGCTCATTCTGTAAATGTGTCATGCTGTAGTGTGTTAGGGTAGTTAGGTGTATGTTCGACTCCCAGACCTGCCAAGTGTGTGTGTGTTTTTGCGCACATGCTCCTGTCCACCTGGGGACGCAGTCTTGCTTTTAGACGCCGCACACCACAGCAGTTTGCTACCGATGTATTTGCCTTTGCGGATGATGACACGCACCTAGATGACTGCCTCTGGGACTGCTGTGCTTAGTAATCTCAGTAGCACATTCTGTAAATGCGTCATGCTGTAGTGTGTTAGGGTAGTTAGGTGTATGTTCGACTCCCAGACCTGCCAAGTGTGTGTGTGTGTGTGTGTGTGTGTGTTTGCGTGCATGCTCCCGTTCACCTGGGGACGCAGTCTTGCTTTTAGACGCCGCACACCACAGCAGTTTGCTACCGATGTCTTTGCCTTTGCGGATGATGACATGCACCTAGATGACTGCCTCTGGGACTGCTGTGCTTAGTAATTTCGGTAGCGCATTCTGTAAATGCGTCATGCTGTAGTGTGTTAGGGTAGGTAGGTGTATGTTTGATTCCCAGCCCTGCCAAGTGTGTGTGTGTGTGTGTTTCCATTTCTGTGCATATGATTGCTGTAGCCACTTGTCTGCACAGTGGACAGCAAAAGCTATGCTATGACAACAGTACATTGCTTTTACAGTATTCACTCTCCATAACATCTGTGCAGCGTCTTTGCCTTTGATGCTGCTGTCTGCAGGCTAGACGTGTGCCTGTGTGAATCATGTGATTCACTGATCACGGAAGCGCATTTTGTAACTGCGTGATGCTGTCGTGTGGTACAGTACTTACGTTTATGTTCTGCTCCCAACCCTGCCTCGTGTGTGTGTGTGTGTGTGTGTGTGTGTGTGTGTGTGTGTGTGTGTGTGTGTGTATCTATCTATATATATATATATATATATATATATATATATATATATATATATGTATGGATATGGCTATATATAAATAAATATATATATATATATATATATATATATATATATATATATATAAAATGTATATTGTATATAGATATGTATGTTGGGATTATCACTCTTGACTCTGCTGCATTGTCTGTACGTGAGCACCATGGATGTATGTACATCTGCTATGGCTCTGTGATAGTGCACATATTGTGTGCTGTAGTGATCGTGGGTTATACATGTGTAGAGACCGGTTATTGTGTTGCTGGGTATTACACGGGCATTGGAAACAATGTTAGTGCAGCACCTTTGACTGGTCGTATGCAGATCTCGGCAACAGTCAGCAGTGGTTATTACATTGGAGTGTGAGTATGCCTCATATCCATCTGTAGTAACTGTCAATTCTATGCACCTCAGGTTAACATTACAGAAGCACGTTTATCCACAGGTTGTGGTACAGATCCCAGGACTGTATGTGTAGACATTGACAGGTGCAGGACCGAGCTGTGTTGGATGCATGGAGGGGTATCCATGACCAGTAATGGGGATCTCTACAGCCTTGCAGGTACGGTCTGTGACTGTCCCACAACCTCCTGTATATGGCTGACACATGCTGTACCTGTGTATATGCAGACACGCACACTTACCACAAACAGCTACAGCTATCACATACACACAACCATTGCACCACCATTGGGCCATGCAATAACCATTGTCCCTCACACACACACACCTATGTGTACATTGGATGGCTCTATGACAGCTCTGGACATGTTAACACCACACCCTGTGCATATGATGTCACCTGTGCCACCACCTGTGATGTATAACATTGATGCAGGATCTGACTAACCTGGTGCTGCTGCACATGGTGGCTTTATTCCACTGTATTGATGTTAGCATGCTGTTAACACACAGTGTTACTTCCAGGTGTACTTCAGCAGGCATGATGCATTGCAGCTATGACCATCACTGTAGCATAGTTTACAGCACTGTTACTTCTGATGATGTAGTCTCCATCCATGTGCCATTTCACTGATGTGTGTAGTATTGGCAGCATGTGTGTCTGTGTGTGCAGTACGTGTGTGATGTGTGTAGTACACATATATACACGCTTACAAACGCATACACAACACTACACAGGCTTCAACATTCATACACTAGCTTACTCGTTCTTCCACATGTGCACACAGGCTAACACGCATGCACACATACTTACTCGGGCTTACTGGCGCGCATGGGTGCAGACACACTGTGGGCAGGTTTGCAGGTCACATCAGTGGTATCCATGGCGTACGCCGTCAGTCTCCTGACGTTCCCTAGGATAGCTCATGACACGTCTCTTCCACTGAGTACTGACAGCACACGTGTGACACTGGTCCGGTGAGGTTACAGTGTTTTGTACATACACACTCATGTTGTCACCTATCTTCTACTCTAATAGTCCCCTTAACCTACACTACATGGAAGAGGCTTGACCCATATGGCATGACATGTTGTGATTCACTATCCTCAGCCTCACTTGCCTCACACTGCCTACAAATGCTTCGTTACATCTCTGACAGAGCGCTTCCACACATAAGTACCAGTACGCAGTAGCCATGTTGTCTCCAGCTTGCCATTCATCTGCATGGCATACTTACATCTAACTAAACCTACATTTAGTATGTATATTATCCATATGTCTTGTTTTGAGGCGCAGCCCATTTTCGTGGCACTGCGCTACGCTTCCACACCAGGGATCGGGGGAGGACAACTACTGGTTCATTGATATCCAATGGACAAAGCCACCACTGGCCTTGGACTTGGACATTGGCATGCTTCTTCGACTGTATTCATACTGTATTTGCAGCTGTCATTGCTCCGTTTAGCAACGTGCAAAACGTTAGTAGCATAACATCCGGGTACATTTCTGCACATAACACTGCTCTTGCATGGACAGCTTACTGTTTCATGTATCGCGTAATTACGTAGGGTTACCACCTGTCACACTTTGCGAGGGACAGTCCCTCTTTGGGCAGTTGTGTCCTGCAAAAATGTGACTAAATGGCAAATGTCCTGAGATTTTAGGACAAAATTATTTTCTATATTTTATGTCATAGTTGAATAAAACAGTTATTCTGTATCTAAAATACCTAAATGTTATAAGAAACAGAATAAGGAACTAAAATGCTACAAGAATAGACTTTTATTCAGGCAAAACACTGAAGTTCTGTCCTTTGTACTGGCCGTGGGTATGTTTTGCCCTGCAAAATCTGATGTTTGTAGCACAAATGTCCCACTTTGGGCATTTGGAAAGGTGGCAACCCTATCATTACATCATTTGCATAGCTTACACATACAAATGGGGTATGTTGCAAATCCCAACATTGTCCGTGCAATGTTCGTGTTACGGGTGGTCTTGCACACCCCTGCAGGTGTTTGCTGAATAGCCTGGCAGTCATCTTTCCTTGCTGTACTCTCACTCAATCCATACACGCCGGAGGCTTCATGTATCATGGCCTAGGCTTTGCTATGTGCTATGTCTATTTGTGGTGTATGCATGGCTGTGGGTATGTCCCACTGTCATCATTGGTAAAGGTGACACCCTATAGGTACTTCCTGTAGACAGCTGTGTCATTTGACATGTCAGCACATACCTGCGGATGAACATCCTACTGCAGCGCTTTTCATATCTTTTGAGTTATCTTGCAGTCGATAATGCTGTTTCCTCAGACATGTATCTGTTTCAGATCATACCTATCAACCTCCTAGTGCAAAACATCTGTACAAAGCCTAACATGATGGGGGGACAGATAGGGGCAGATTCTACATATTGCTCTTACACACGTAGATAGTTGACAGTATTATAGGTTTTGCATTAGTATGACCTTTCTGAGGGGTTTGGGGTCTTAAACACATATGTTTATCATTATGTAATGACGTCAGTTCTCAGGTATTTGGCTGACAGGTACAGATTGTGAGAGGAACACACCACACATATGAGGCATAGATCTGCACATTTGTACAGTTGCGAGGTATGTTTCTGATACTGGACATCTATTTCCTTACGTCAATACACACAATACATGGCACCATCACAGGCCAGTTACCATTACATTCCTATTGCGGGACACACCCACCGGGTTATATTCCTCACACAGGCCAACAGGTGCTTATCCACACTAATTATTCCATCATGTACCTTATGTGTACGCCGGTATTTGTGCTTTCCGTCAGTGGCAGAGCTCCCGTATGAGTATGGGGGACTGGACACTGTATCGGTGACACTGCATGACACCCTGAGGGACACATGTCTTTTGAGTCTATTAACCTTGCACATTGACTTTCACAGGCCATACATTGTAATTCACATTTGTGGACAAACATGCTTATGACTTGTACATGTTTTGTCATTTGTCCTGACGTCGTTCTTCTCATTGTCCACCTAGTATCACTAGTTCTGTACATTTCATTAGGACGGGTTACCTTCATACCTCTCACCTGTACACATTATGGGTATACGCCCTGGGGTTTGACCTATGATTCTGTTACATTTGTCATGATAATGTGCCTTTCTGGTAGATTGCTGGCAAGCCATGACGGACTGTGCAGTTAGGTAATCATGACTGACATTTCTATTTCATGATTACTAACTCTCATAACATTCGTATTCCTGACTACGCAATTATTCTATCAACGGTCTGACTTTGTCTGAGGTATATTTAATATAGTCCCTATTTGTCTGTCGTGTACTATGCCTTAGTCCAGCTGTCTTATTCTGACATTCCGGCAGGTATGGTTACCATCTTGGTCGTACGCGTGTCCTTCCATGATAATTGCCTACATGACACTGATATAGGTCCCTACGTCTTCCCTCGATGGTTTACACAATATCCAGTAGATGGGTTGCACCGTTTTGGAGAATGTAGGTGTGTGCTATACCCACATAGGTATATTGATCACTCCCATGGGGCGTACCTAATAGATCTGTGCCAACCAACAGCTTGGCCCAATTCTGCATACCCATGATTCCCATACCTGACACACCTCCACAGTACCCATTAAACATGTTTAATGTGAGCGATAATAAAGTGTGAGGACACTTCTGAGCACTCCCTACTCTGCAGATATCAGCTCGTACGTCATACATTCAATCGACCCATGTGTTATTACCCTTGCACCTGCTACTGTTGCATGTACACCTATATCGTAGTTGCAGGTGTGACTTCTTTTGCATCAATGACGGTTGGCACTTCGTACAGGATCAATTTTTGGGGTCCTGCAAAGGACACCTATATTCATGTTTAACGTGTAGAACTTGCAGGCCCTATCACACTGGTACTTTCCGTGCAATGGTTCAGAAACCATCGGTGTATTCTCCTTTCATGCATGTCTGTCTGTCTATCCATATTAGCTAAACCGTGACCTATTTATATACATGTGTTATATGTACAGGGACATATGTTTGTTGTGTATATATCTATTCATGTATCGTGTTTGTATAGATTTATATATGTACATATATACATATGCCTGTACATTCCTCATCTCGTAATTTGCTTTGGAGTATGTCTGTGGATATATGTGTATATATATCTCCATATCATACTTTTCAACTGTACAGATTTCTGCTGCATGTACAGCTGTTTGCCTCTTATATTTGGTCCATTTTTCATAATCTTGTGTCTATCTGGCAAGTTAGTGGCATATCATTAAAGACTGACATTGGTAAATAATGACAAACATTTCAGGTTAAGACTTCATACCCTTCAGAGAATCCATGCTAGTGACACACCTGTTATTCTATCCACTTTCTATGTTTGTTAGGGCAATATCTGGGGATTGTCCCTATTTGTACCAGTTGTTGTCATGGCTTTGTCCGGTTTCGTACTTTACGGGTTTAACAGGTATGAGCCATGTACATAGAACGTGGGGAAAACACCATTCATTTTCTATTCTGTGAGCAGATTACACACGCGCAGGTGCACTTGCATATCCTTATTGTGGGTTACATGTGTTTCATAATTAATTGTGCTTCCGTGAACATTCATAATTCTGACCGTAACAGTTACATATCTGTATTCCAGTTTACGGACTACTGCGAAACACACGTTCACCTTTACATATTTAAATGTGTATACTGCATGAACGCTTTCATTACACTTTCAGGTTATATGTGCAGTGGTCGTAGGTCAACCGTGACTTCATTCACGTTGGCTGGATACTGGGACCACTATTCTATTGGTGTTCTCCCTCATTGATATGCATACCCATAGTACTTAGCTACAGCAACATACGCCTCACCGCTTCACCTACAACACAGGCATCCATTCTCCTGCTGGGAAAAAGGCGGTACTACATATTACACATTCCCAATTGCCTACTGCTGTGGACTCCGGCTGCATTGTTAATCACTCCGAGGATATGCAGAACACCAAGGCATATAGTCCAGCCACATACAGGTCTTTGATTATCAGGGTGTTAATGTAATGATCTGGGTTTAGGCTTGTCCACCTGGTGAACGGAACTTCCCTGCCCGAGGTCAAATGTCAGACGAAGCATATGGACAGGGATTATCTACCTATTTTGAAGTTTTACCTTTGTTTATAGACACAGGTGTTTGGGCACCTGTCAGCAGCTTATTCTGTTGGCATTACATATTATGGGTGTGGTTGTTATAGTCCATACTCCACGATGAGGGGTGTTCCCATTCACATTTGACTATTACCTGTATACAGTCATATGGGGATTATTATTTTTGGACATGAAGTGACTACAGGTATGCAATTGTACATTACACAAGTGTGAGGGCTGTTCCTGTAAATTTGTACAGAACATACCTCTCAACCTCTTAGAGAACCGAACCTGCACAAAACCTACACGATGGCGGGACAATTAGGGACACATTTTAACGATTGCTCTTACAAGCTTAGAACGTTGATAGAATGCTAGATTTTGCATTAGCATTACTGTTGTGCAGGTTGTGGAGTCTTATACTCAGGATTTTTCTCATTATTTAGTGACTTCAATCCCCAGCTATTTACCACACTGGTGCAGATTGTCGGAGGCACACACCAACACTATGGGGCGAACCTATGGTCATTCTTAGGGTTGCCAACTTTTCGACTGCCCAAAGTGGGACATGTTCTGTAGAGATGTCAGATTTTCCAGGACAAATCATACCTACAGCCATGCATAGTACTGAACTTTAACTTTTTTGTACATATAATAGCTTATTCTAGTAACATTTGAATTGCTTATGCTACTTCACATAACATATTGAGGATTCATATATAATAACCGTTTTATGCAACTATTAAAGTAAATTAGGGAATAAACTCTCGGGACATTTGCTATGTGTTGATTTATTTCACAGGACACAACTGCCTACAGAGGGAGTGTTACTCGCAAAGTGGGACAGGTGGTGACCCTAGTCATTCTGCAAATATCCGGACAGTTGAGTGGTATGGCACAGACCTCTGTAATACGCTGTTGTGTTCTGGCACAGCAGTAGCTCAGCATTAAAGACTGCAGTTGGAACGTGCTGACAGACAGTTGGGTTTCAGACTTCATACTCCAGACATTAATGCCAATGTGCAAACTGTTATTCTATCAAATTCTATGTTTCAAAGAGATATGTTTACAGATTGTCCCTGATTTTTGACCTTTGTCTCACTTATATTCATGGCTCTGTCCAGATATCTTGCTCACACAGGTTGACAGGTATGGTCAGTCATGACTGCACACAGTCAGTGTCCCTCACACTTGATCAAGGTTGACCTGTTTACGTAGTGTCTTCCTCGCCCTCATGCCGTTTTCCACTTTGCAAATGTGTGCATTATATTCTCCCTCCTATTCGTGTCTGGACATGTGCATCACGGGAAGGTATTTTATCCTGGGTGGTAGGTTATGCATGCCACTTAGGGCTGGACAGTGTCATGGACCTCCACTGCACGTTCTGACTTGTGTCCAGATATCTACTGGATTGGACATCATGTCGTCATACCCATTCTACTATTTACACAAGTTGGTCATCCCATGAGGGATATCCCAAAAATTGGTCAAAATGAAAACATGTTAGATAACAAAGATTTTTGTGGATGCACGAAAACGTGCAGGGGGTTTTACCTGCAGGGGATACATGGTTTGCAATCCTGACACTGCCTAGGGTGACAATACCTACTACATATGCATAGGGGTCACTGTGTGTAGCTGTTTCTGCAACAAACCAGTGGACCAAGTACGGCTGGATTTGGTGGACGTTCTGGTATGGTGGCAGGTTGTGTGTTGTGGAGGGTATGCTGGGTAGGCTATTATGCATCCAGGTGTGTTGCGTTTGTTATGGCCAGTTCCATCAGGACCCATCTGTGGGTATGTGACGGTGCCGTATCTATACATTTGTCTCGCATATTTCCATATTCATATGTTTGTGAGATTGTGTTCTACACTATGGCCTGTCTGCTTGTCTTGCAGCTGTTTCTACATGAGGTTGTGTTTCTTTCCACTTCACCCGCTGCCCCCTCATACACCTCCGGTTCACCTTTTCTGCATACGACACATGTATCGCCTTTGAGGAATTTACCATTAAACACACACCTCTCACACGCAAATTACTCACACCCTATAGAGCACTACTTTGGTTGTTGGCCCATGACATGGCCAGAGTTACACATTGACTACCCTACATGTGTCGGGTACCTTTATGGTTGTGTGGACTACCCTGCCATGTTTGCTTTCCATATACTATACCTCACACACATAGGTACACGCCCTTACTTCACTTTCATTACTTGGTTGGTGTATCCGGGTACTACCCATTCGACTGTGTCACATACACGTTCAGATTATACAGCTGACTTCCGAATTTTGCCAGCCTGTTCTACTCATTGGTAGGATGGCACCTTTTCCTATGTCCAAGCTATTCCTTACACATGTCCGACCATTGTGGACATTGCCTCCCCACAGTCAACGGTTGTGTTTCCACCTTTTCAATTGGCCACAGTGTGACATAGGGTTACCACCTGTCCCACTTTATGAGGGGCAGTCCCTCTTTGGGCAGTTGTGTCCTTACATGTAATTGTCAACATGGCAAATGTCCTGAGATTTTAGGACACACATATTTCTTATACTTTATGTGATAGTTGCATTAAACAGTTAATTCTGTATCTGAAATACCTGACTGTTATGAGAAACAGAATAAGCAACTAAAATGCTACAGGAATACGCTTTTCTGTAGGCAAAACAGTTATGTTCAGTCCTTTGTACTGGCCATGGGTATGTGTCAGCCTGTACAGTCTGATGTCTGTACCAAACATGTCCCACTTTGGCCATTTGTAAGGGTGGCAACCCTACTGTGACAGTTGCGGTGAACACAGCATATTTTACAGGCTGACACATACCCAGGGTCAGTTCGGCAGATAGAACTTACAATTCTTGCCTATAGCTAAGCTTATTCTTGTAGCATTTCGGTAATCTTATTGTATTATACGTCCAGTGAAATATGTTTACTGCAACTATTGCATGACGTCTACGGAGGAATTATGTCCTATATCCTCTGGACATTTGCCAGTTTGACATGTTTGTGTCGCGACACATCTGCCCACAGAGGGACAGGTGGTAATCTTGGTCGACAGTACGGATCATACTGTTCCTTTCGGCCTACATGTGTCCATGTTGTTATGGCTCGTTTATATGCTCCTTCTGTTTCGTTTACATGCGTATGCTATTTCCTATCACTTTTGGTATGTGAAATACGGACATACCTTTTGTATGTGACTATTACATGGCTTGTGGGATATGATTCAGACATACGGTCACTACCTATATCTACATTTCTCCTCGTGTATTTTGTTATGGACACATCTGCACAGCTATGTTCCCTCCCTCAAATTATGGGTTGGATGGTGACCCTCTCCGTTGGACTGGACGTACCTACTGGCGGCGCGCTAACATCTGATACGTTTCACTTCCACATGGTATAGTTATCAACACTACGTTGGATTACAGGCACATGGTTTTCCTGTCATTTCTTCATGGGTAGGGACCCGTTATTCCTTACCGGGCATTTGTGTTTGACTCTTCATTTTCTGTTCGCAGGGACTCTGCTTTGCATACGTTTCAGTCTCCGTGGACACTGATAGGTACGATTACTATTGCTGGTGGAATATAATATTCAGCAGTTTAGGTTGCTCCTCGAAAGCCGACATTGACACGCCTCCCTGCGCAACTTCGATACGCCCCTTGCACTCACGCACGTTTCCTATGCACGTGGCTGTGGCAGCTGCGCGCCTTCATTAATATGCATATGGCGCGTCTACTCCACATCTATGCCGCACGGCCGGCGCAAGACTTACGCCGAGCTTCATGAATCCAGGGGACCATTCTTGTTCTTCCTCTTAAATTTACTGATATTATCTCCTTGCACATGTTGCACTAGTTCTCTACATCTCATCTGGCACCACACTGGAAATTTCAGCCAGGCTTCACAATGTTCTCTCTTTCTACTCTCACTTTGGTTTCTCTACATTTTTGATTAGTATTCAAAATCTTATCAGTCATCCATTTAACCATTTTTATCACTGTTTGCATGGATGTTTTGTTTTCTTCAAATGCAGCATTTTTATGTCTTCCCAGAATTCTTTTGGAATCTGTCACTTGCATCTAATACAACAAAACTGATTTTGGTGAGAGTCATTGAACTCCAGCAGTATATTTTCAAGATCATAGTTTTCTAAGTGCCAGGCTAGCTTACTCTTCTTGGTAGAGGTAGGCATTGACAAAATCAGAGTTTAGTATTCTTAGTTAATGTTATATCTGGCTTTGCTGTAGATAGATACTTATACTGATAATACACTATTTTTAGAGCAAATCTCTTGTATTGTCCATTTTCATATTTGCTAATTGTTGCTGCGGAGTATTTCAGTCTTACATTATCAGTCTTGCATGGACTTTGTTGTGGCTATTACTTTCCTTTTTCTCCATTTTCCATGTGTGTGTGTGTGTGTGTGTGTCTGTGTGTGTGTGTGTGTGTGTGTGTGTGTGTGTGTGTGTGTGTGTGTGTGTGCGTGTGTGTGTGTGTGTGTGTGTGTGTGTGTAAGTTTACTTATGTGGGTGACCATTGGTTTAAGTTGAAGATGGTTTTACCTTTTCTCTTTTTCTATTTCTAAAGTTGCTTGTATGAACTTCCTTCCTGTAGCTTATGCCAGTCTTTACCCATCAAATCCAGTATGAAACTCTTTATGATCTGCAAGTTATTTTAAACAATGCCATTCTTACTATAAATTTCACTAACCTATCATTCTAACCCCCACCCCTTTAAAAATACCCCACTAGTGATTTTTCTTTCCCTTTATTAATTCTTCAACCTAACACTACACCTCTAGTGATCTTTTCCTTTCTTAACTTTCAACATATTTCAATATTTACATAAAAAAGTATATGTGTGTACATATATATCTTGTAAATGACTGTTTTTCACTCTGATTCATAGGTTAGTACTAAGCTAACTGCACTTGCAAGCCATTTTAAGCCTAGCGAATTATCCCTTGTGAGACTCAAACCTTGCACCTTGTGTTTGTAAGGCAAACACCTTAACCATTAGGCCACCCTTGTAACTTCCCACAATCTATTAGTCTGTTTCTCATTTTGTTATATTGTACTGTATTGTACTGTGATTTCTGTAAATTCTGTAAATTCTTGTAAAATACTATGCATTCATAATGTGTTTGTGGAGCTTTTCTCCCCGGGCCTCCGCTGAAAATAGGCTCCTGTCCCAGTCGTACTTTTCTGATCAACAAATGTCAATAAATACATTTAAATAAATAAATAAATAAACTTCGGTTGCCAGTGTATAAGAAATAGAAGCCTGATCAGTTTAGTGCGGTGTCCCAGAAATACATTTACAATTTATGCCATTTAAACAAACACAATTTGTTGAAGAGTTGTCTGCTCCAGTTCACTGATAGTTCATAAAGAATAACACACTGCAAGTTAAGGTTATGGAGAAGATGAGGAATATTTGGAGTAGGTACTCAATAAAGTTGACCAGGACTTGTAAGTGAGAATATGGCAGAATTGACTTTAAGGTCTCAAGTCTATGTAAGAGGAGCTTAAGGACTTTATGTTAGAGATCGGATGTGAATTCTTAATTATAAATGGAATGTTTCAACATTAGTGAGAAGAACAGAAATCCTTATTGCAGAAAGTATGTGAAGATGGACAGAAGCTTCATATATTAGAATAAATGGATCAATTGTTGAATGTGAGGTCAAAATATATAGAAAAGTAATGCTTCCACAGAAATGCAAGATCATTTTTTTAACCGGGAGGGCATAAAAGGAGGAATGTATTATCTTGCTGATCTTCCAGTACAAGTGCTGGCACAGTTTCAACAGCTTTTTCCCTTCACAACAAAATGATCTGATAAGGCATTACCATAAAAGTACAGACTAACAAGTCTGAGATCACTAATAACTTTGGTTTATCCCTTTCAAAAATGGAACAAGTTGAGAAAATGAAATAAAATGTCCGTTAGATTTTGGGCACAGCTGTGTAGATAACTAATTGCCTGTACTGCATAAAAAAGAAGAACTTTCTAAGATGGTGAATCAAAGTCTTATACTGGTCAGTATTAACTTTTATACATTCTACCTGGGAACTTACTTCACTTATTGCATAATTATATATAAATGCGTGGGAAGCACTCTGAGATCTACATGTGAGGGATATCATTTTATAATTAAATTAATTATATTTATAAATTTAGCTTAAACTTTTTGGATCAGTTAATAAAGTGACAGTAGTGTAGAAGAGGTGGCTGGTAAAAGATGGTTTAGTAAATGTAACTGTAAGAATAAAGAAAACAAATAGTGAATGCAGGAGCTTAAAGACAGTTATACAAATTCAGATGAGAGGAAGACAATATTCAACAAGTGTAAAAATGTAACCTATTTGAACACACAACCAGTAAATTATGTTTGTAATGCTGGTGGTTTGAAAATACTCAGAAAAGAAATGCGTTGATAAAATCCAGATTACACCTCTTTTTTAATAGTAGCCCCCATATTCAGAATAAATAATTCATTAAGACAGCATAGAATCATTGGTAAAATATGCAGAGGACAAGAAGCAGAAAAAGGAACATGTATTTAATTAAAAAAGTTGTATTTGTGAGGTTTAAAGGAAACAACTAATGGGATTGTAACAAGTGGATGAAGGGGTTTCAAGAGATATAATTTAAATGTGTTGTTGAATAAGTAGAAAATAACCAAGTATGTGATGCAGATACATTTCTAACTTTCTGCTTCATAGAGACATGAAGCTCTGGATGGGAAAAGTTTGATAAATTATGTGTTTGGAAATCTGAAGTCAGAAAACATAAGTAGATCTAGCATAATAGCCTGAGCAAAAATAAATAGTACATGCTGAACTAAGCTGAGCACCATAATGGAAACTGATTTCTGGGAAATGTAATGCTCTGTAGGGGAATTGGTTCTATACAGGCATTTTAATTCAAATGTTTACATGCTGGAAAGGACAGAAATAGAAAGCAATAAGCCTCTACTTTATGAGGTTTTCAGTCATTTAGTAACTTGTACATGTTGATGTATGGCCAGCAAATGCATTTGTTAAAGATAAGAAGGGTTGGAGGATGCATCAATGGGAAAACGGAAACTAAAAGTATTAGGTGCAAATGTATGCTTATACCGGGGAATAAGAAATTTTGTAGTTTGTTTTGGATTCCGTGTGGGAATCTAGTATTCTAAATAAGCCACTAGATAAGAAAACACAGACAATAAGTATTTTAGCACAAATGACGTAAAACAGTTCAGGCACACTCAAGCTCCCAGTATGTGAAATCATAGGAAAAAAGCCAGTGTAACTGACTATTATTTAATTTCTTACTGTCTTTATTAATTATTTACATTTTCTTGACTGGCTGAGCCTCACTGGGCAAAGCCCATTTGCAGGAGAGATCCAGGTTGAAAAGCTGCTAAGAAAACAATGCTAAATAAAGGAAATCACACTTAGATAAATGCATAATTCTATATAAGGTGGTAGCACATTGACTGAATATATAATACCACTGTCATGCAAGTCAAAGAAATACTCACATAGACTGAGCTAGGCAAGTAGAATTTGGCAGGCATAATTCTTTGTCCATATGTGCCTTCCTGGTTGTGGTATGGCAAGCAAGAAAGTATGGTAAGGGTAGGGTGTGGAGTGATGAAGAGAAACTATAGGAAGTGCGAGGTCAGACAGCAGGTTGGTATAGTAAGACAGGTTGGATAGGAGAGGGATGGCAGAGAGATATTTATAGGGAGGTCTGTGTGTGTGCTGCCCTCTTTGAAATGGGTGGTGCACAGACACAGTAACTGTTTGCGTACACCCAAATTGCCAGGAGTGTGTGTTGAGCATGTAACCTTGTTAGAAAGTCTTAGGATAAGTGCGGTTCCTTTGATATCTAGTGGTAGATATTTATATAAACAAAAACTGTATGAGGTTTATATATAAAAAGTATATAATAAACCTTTTTAGAAACTACTTTTGTGGTTACTATGTGGGGGAGTAAGGAAAGAGTGGCTGGGAAAGGCCATTAAAATATACACATGCTTAGAGAGGAAGAAGGGACCTTTACCTTTCCTTCAGGGTTAGTCTCAAGTGTCCTGTTTTCTCTTGTTTAGAGGGAACATGTAGGTTAACCAGTTAACTTCCTCTGCAAGGTGGTTTCCTTGTTGCTTGCCAGAGATTTCATTTGTGAGTTGGTTGGTTGGTCTGCTGCCTAGGGAGGCTTTCAGGCTTGCAAATAAGGTCAGTGATCTGGGTTTTGATGCAGAGGTTGTCATTTCCCGTAAGTTGCCAATCTTATAACTTCTATGAGTTTTGCAAGAATGTACAAATTCATTTAGGGTTTTCCAAATGGCAGTTACATCTGAATGTGCAGCTCTGAACAAATGGCCCGTAAATTGTTTGTGTGAATGGGTCATGTTTTTCAATGATCCTTCAGGAGATGGGAGTTTTATTGTGAGCAGATAGGCTGATGGGATTTGGAAGGCCCACCCTAAGGAGAACATGGTTTCTGCTTGCTCTATTAAAACCTAATATTTCAGTTTATAGTTTAGAAGAAATATTAAGAGAGCAGTCAAGACAGGAGGAAAGTTTCCAACTGTGTGGGGCAAGATTGATCTTATGCTGAAAGTTCTAAAGCTTTAACTTGATGAAGAGGGTTGCCATGTTGTGATGGCAGCCCAGCAAGGCAAGCTGGAACAGTCAGGGAGATGTTCCTTGTGGCTCAGGTACTTTGCAGTATGTCCACATTTCTGTAATGCCCTTATTCACTGGTTTCTGGCTTTTTGGGAATTTTGATTGCTGGCAGATGCTTGAACTTTCAACTTCATGTTGGCTGATGCTGGTGCCATGCATCAAGGCGTACCTGTCAACTTTGCAGAATTTTACAGAATGCCCAGTTTTACCAAATATTCATTCTGTTTTTCATATAACTGATGTTTTTTGTAGCAAATAATGAATCTGAAATCATTTAATAACAGCAGTCATCTGAGTGCAGTTGCAATTTATATTTCTGCAAAAAAAGTGTATGACATGTAAACACTGATGACTTGATCAATTTGCTCAGATTAGCATTATTTAAAGCTGTTCATGATGCTGGACTTTTGTTTTACATGTTTTTTGTATTTGTCCTGGAAATGTATGCTAAGAGATGAGACATAGGCTCCAGGTTTTTGAGCTATTAAAAAAATACATATGAGTAGGGTATGGCTTGGAATTTACAGGCCCTGTGCCCCCTTTTTTGCTTTGACTTTTTTGAATCCTTATACAACTGTATATGAGACTTGGATGGGGGGTTAAAAGTCTACTATATATATATATATATATATATATATATAAATATATATATATGTATATATATATATATATATATATATATATATATATATATATATAAAGAAACAGGGGGTATGTATGTTGGACCTTAGCAGAGTTTAGTAGTCAGTATGTCAAAATGTGAGTTAATGTGAGCTAAGAGGATTCTAAGTTTCACAGTGGAGTGATCTTTCTGTGGGGTGGGGAATGAAAGCATGAGTTATGGACAGCCATATGAGTGGGGAGCCACTGACAGAGAATAGGGAAGAAATTATGTGGGATATACTAGTAAAGGATGAAAAAAGGGAAAAGCAGAGGGATGACAGGAATGGAGCAGATGGATGTTAAGGCTAAGTTGTTTGAGGGGACCAGTGGGAGAGTGGGGAGATATGTGTTAGTAGTGCTGCGGAGTTATTAATGTTGTTTTTTTTTTTTTTTTAGTACGGTGGAAGTCCAAACATTAAAACAGCAGTGGACCCAAATTATGGCAGAAGCTGATGCCTTATCACAAGATCATAGGAAGTTACTAAGCTATTGGCCCTGTGGTCCTTACAAGCCTAGCCAAGAATTTAACCCATGTTCTGACAAGTCAGCACCTGATGCCCCTGTCCAGCAGGGGCACAAGTGGAATCCCAGGGGTGTATTTCCTGTTCATTATTCAAAAATGTTGCTTATTCCAACTGACTGTTCCTACCACAGATTCCAAGGAGAGAGGCAGAAAGCAGTGCATGCTGCCAGATATGCAATCAATCAAAAAACTGCAATAAAGGGAATAATGAGAACCCAGAGGAAGGAACAAGGGGCTACTACAGTTCAGATGGTGGAGCCCCAACCGCTGGCAGATTACTCATGAGCTCTTGAAGAGGAAGTGGAGGCAGGTCGGACCACATCAGCTGATGAGCATTTATCAGGGTTCCAGCAATACTGGAGCTAGGAAGGCAGACTCATTCTTCGGCAATTGTTAAGGTTAGAAGAACAGGGTCAGGAGTAGGGCTCCCAGCCTGATACAGTTACTGTGGAGATAGAAGAGGACCTGGATACTCAGGTGACTGCTGGGTGGCTTGGTCTCATGCCACGAGCTGGGGACTGTTCTACATGAGTGAGTCATGAGGGGGGCTTGCAGGATCCAAGGAACACATGCTATTCAGATGGGAAGAATGGGGGGGTTGTAGTATCTCATATATGACTGTCTGTGAAGGAACGGATATGCCAGAGAAAATGTATGGATTTCGTCAACTTAATAGATACTGATGAGATACAGAGGATTGCAGAGGTGGAAAAAACAGTTAAGGACTTTACAGTGGCATTAGCAGCTTCGGACAAGAGGAGGACAGGCAGGTTCAGGGCCAGGACTTGGGATAATTCAGTGTTGAGGTTTGTGTATATGATGGCAGTTATTTTAGGAAAAGATACTTCACAAGGTCAACCTTTACTCACATACTTTTTAATAATTAGAGAGGTGCAACTGTTAAAGGATGGATGTATGATTGTGGCACAACCAGTGTTTTTGAAAGTTGAAAGTAGCCATTTGATCATTATGTTGGAAGAGCAGAACTGTTCACAAAAGCTTTGAGATACTTGGCTAAACAGCATGCTGGATATAGTTGGGTGGCAGGCCAGACTCAAAGTGAGTTAGAATTGGAAAAAGTATGGAACATGCTTGGCTTGTATTGTAGGAAGATGTCCTTTCTGTAAATCTGCTAATGCTTGCATTCTGTGTGGAGGCTAACATGGAGTAAGGAGATGTTGGCATAAGGAGGGGTCAAGTGTCCAGACATCACCGATGACTCAGAACAATAGCAGACAGATCATGTCAACAGAATTTAGTGCTAGAGAGAGGTCAGTTTTTGAAGTCAAGGGGTTTCTTTCCCTTTCAAGGAACAACCTTACCATCTCATTCTTCCATTAGAGTGAAAGTACTGGAATTGCTCTTGCATGATTAAAGGCTGTTAGTGTATGGGTTTTCATTATTTTTTTTTAATAAATCAAGGATGGGGAGGCTACTAAAACCATGTGTCAGAGTTTGAAATTTGTGAAAAGTAGGGAAGAATTAACACAGAGATTGCTTGATAAGGATGTAAGGGCAGGTAGGGTGTTCAGCCAATCGGAAGTTACTCCTTTTTACCAAGAAGAGACTTGGACAATTTTGGTTAATGCATAACCTTTCTTTCCAGGAAATGGGCACACTGAATGACCACATATACAAGGAATAAGCAAGGATGCAGTATGCGTCTATGTATGATTTGGTCAGGCATATCCATTATTTTAAAGATCACTTGGCAGCCACGCTTGAAAGTAAAAATGTATTGTGAATTCTACACATATGTGTATCAGACTGGCCTTGGATAGGCATGTGTTTGAGGGATAAGTTTGATTTTGGCAAGGCAATTCCAATGAACTGAGCAATGGAGTGTGTACTATATCTGAGAAGTTTAGCATGGCTCTACATTGGTAATAGCAGATTTGAGCACATCAGCAGAAGGCCATCTATTATTTGGATGATTTTTTGTTCGCTTTCAAAAAATTGGAGTGCCTGAGTAATGTTTTAAACTTCTTAGAAGTGGATGCAGAACATGGCTTGTTCCACATGCCTGTAAAAAAGTTGGAAAATTGTGAGACAAAACTGATTTTGATAGAGAGAAAAAGTGCCGCAGGATTAGGGAAGAAATGGAATTGTAAGGTTTGCTGAATTTTTCATGCAGATCAGTAGATCAGGACAGATCCCTCGATAGAGCTTTGGACAATTTGTTAAGGGGAGGGACATGCAAGCAGCACAGGGTAAGCATTGTCAGTCCTATCAAGTAAGATCTTCCCATTTGGGCTTACTTTCTTGGTTGGACAATGGAATTTCCTTTTGGCAAGAAGAATGTGTATCATGTGATGATTTGCTTCTTTATACTGAAACAGCAGGGGGTCTTAGACATGGTTGTTTATTTTAAGGAGAGATTGCATATGAGAAAATGGCCAGATAAATGATCATGCAGGTCAAGAATGTGCTGTTTCTGGAGACAATGTTATATGGGCTGCATCAGTGGTAAGGCAGGATGAGTTAAATAACAAGAAGGTGGTTTTCCATTCCGATAATGGGGTAGTGGTGCAAGTTCTGACAAACAAGTCTGTTGGATCTAATGTTGTGCAGGTTGTTTTGAGAAGGCTTGCACTACAGAGCTTGAGAATTACCTTTAACCCTTTCTACTAGTATGTCTAAGGTAGATCGAATGTGGTAGGTGGTAGTTTGTCACTCTTTAAGTTTTGCAGATTTTGTGCCTTGGTGCCAGAGACACATCCAGTAGCAATATTGGAGAAGGCATGGGATATATTGGCATGTGATAGCTAGGATGTTGCAAAGGTTTAACTAGGATGAGGCAAATGGGAGAGCCACCACAGGCACAAAGTGTTAGGGATCATGATTGTCCAGAGCCGATTGTTCTTCCATGCATTACCAGCATTCAAAAATGAGTGATATTATTGCATTAGAATGCCATGCATGGCATAAACTGTATCAGCTGCTTGCTATAAATGTAGCAAGTAGTTTATGCAGTTAGTTACAATTTAAAAGGAAGGAACATTTTTTTGAACCACAAGGAGAGGATGTTTCCAAGTTTTAAGAGATTGTCAATATGCTGAAAGGCTGGGAGAAAGTGAAGGCCTTGGGTTCAGACTCAAGCATCTCATTTAATAGGGACTTTTTTTGTGAGGTTGCATGACTTACTGTTGAGTTTTAATGTATAGAACTTAACAAATATATGTTTTGTGGGCAATATTATCTGTTTTTATGCATGAAGGAGCTTTCTGAGTGAGTTGTTAGGTAATTTGAAGTGTAGACATATTTGTGTATTACAGATTTAGTGGTTTGGATGTGATTGTGGTGATCTAAGACTGATCAAAGATGGCAAGATCATCAGGCAGTCTTGAGGTGGAATTCTGAGGCTTTGTGTTAATCTTTTTCATGCTGGGCACCAAAATGAGAAGTGATGAGGCCTGATAGAGTTTTTTAGAGTTTAACTTTTTGAAGTTGAGCATGATTTGGCATAGTATAAGTGGGTTGTGTTAGATCCAATTGGTACTCAAGTTACATAAACTACAGGCAGCCTTAGGCATTCCATAGATCATTGTAATTCACTTGGGTGAATCTGGCATAATGTTTCATAACCTAAATAAGGGAGATACATTGTTTCACTACAGGTCCATCAAGAATATATTATATAACTGCAAACAAAATGCTGGTGCAGATATGGGGAAAAAACTAAACTGGAATGATGTAGATGGCTATATAGAAGATCAGAAGAAGACAAGAAGAAAAAAGAGGATAATGGTCTATGTGCAGAAGAAGGAACTTAAGGAAGATAATGAAAGGGGGAGAATAAAAAGGGTTCTGCAGGGGATAGGTATGAGAGGAAAATATTTTAAGACTGTGAAAATAGGAATATTGTTCGAAGCTGATACTTTAAAAACAGAATAAAAGATGCAGCTGCCAATGCAGATATTGAAAATTAGCAAAATGAGTTTTCTGAAACATGTCCTATGTCACAACTGAATTAGTGAACTCCTATCCTATTTCAATGTCATCATTAGACAAGAAACTCAGAAGTTATTTCCCACAACACCTTTTTGTTTTAATTCCAAAGCAGTGTTAAGCAATTAACAATGTTCATTGAAATAGAGCAACATAAAAGAGTAACATATTAATACAGATCTTGAACCTACCAGTGATAACATGACAATACTCAAAGACCAAAAGATTACTAGTAACTATCCTGTTCTACCGACTGGCATAAATAGACTATAAAACATAACATACTAAAAATAATAAATAGCATTTGGAATGTTTTCTATAATAGCCTTGGAATTGAAGCACATGATCTCAATGAGCTAGTCCTGAGGAAGAGTGTTCCAGTGTTTAAAGAGCAATTCCACAAAAGAAAGACATGTTAAAGTTGTTAATTTATAAACGGACTGGTATATAATTACACTGTGGGTAATAATCCAAGTATCCAGAACTCTACTGATGTGAAGGAAGCATATAATGCTCCATGTGATGGCTTTTATCACTGTAGCACAATTTATGTTAATCTGATGGCATAGTTAAATAATATGGCGATAGTCTGTATTAGCTGCACTACAATGCCAACAGGGGTTTGAGCTGATCAATCATCTCTTGAAAAGTTTAGCTTGTGAATGTTATCATTGATGCAGTAATTTAAACATGGTATATTCATGAAGGCTAAGAAACTTTTTGTAGGAACTTAAGTTTAATAATTTGTCCCATTGTTGTGTGGAGATACAGTATGTATCTGCAGAGAGTTTGACCATTGCTCAAAGAATATTTCCATTGAGGTTGTAATGGGTGGGAAATGTCCATTGTAGGAGTGGATTATTTTTAATTTATCAGTCCTTCTTATCAACAGCAATTTTTTATGTGCAATTTGCTAGAGAGGAATATCAATTGTAATATCCTTTCCTGTCTTGTATTTTTTTTTGTGCCATTTTGTGTCATCTTATAATTGGAGGGATAGCCACTATAAAGGCTGTGTATTTCTAAATCTGTCTCTCCAGGATATATAGTTGATCATTCTATGAGACTTTATCTGCCAAATATCTGCAAAACAAATAAAGACAGCCTTTATCCAGTTCTCCTAGTGAAGGGGTTCCCCTGTTACCCATATACAACACAATAATTTTGAATTGTCTTTACATTCCCAATGAAAGACTTTATTTTCTACCCAAATTTCCCAGCATCTAGATCCCATACATTGTTGATGCCTGATGTAACACTGACCTTATTACTAGAGTATATAATAAGCAATTCAGTGAGAAGCCATATCAGTCATGGTTGGCATATGTAGTATATGTATTTACTTTTAGCTATCACCTCATTGTATGTCATCAGGTTAGGCAAGCTAGCACCTTATTTTTGAGATAAAAAAATGTAGCTTGAATTTTTTGAAATTTGTTAAGGTTGAGGAATTTGTAAATATTTGGTAAGTGTCTCATGATAAACAGAATTTTGGTGGGGAAATGAACATCCTGATCAGTTGAATTATAGTTAAAATGGTACAAATTATTTCATACTACAAGCTATTTTACTGTTAAGGTGTGTATATCCAGCAATACCTTCAAACAGCCATAAAAAATTAATGTGCATTTATAAGAATTCACTGTATAATATTTCAGTTAAATTATGCCAGTGTAGTATACTCAACTGTATCCACAGCTGACCATCCTTTACCCAAAAGACTAGTAGTCCTACAATGAGGTTACTTGATTATCAAACTGCTGACTGTATCATACAAAGTAAAGGCCAACAACTATATGAATGAACTTCATTTCCAGCACTTCCTGTCTTTGAACCCATCCTTTCAGTTACCATCCACAACTGTTTACCACAGATAAAGATAGAGTCATAGCTGGCCAAGAAATGGACAGCTTCAGGTTTAATTTCTACACGTCATTTGGGTTTCTAATACCATGATGGGAATGGACACCATTTCTAAGACAGGTTATAATTAGAGTTCATGAAATCAGTAAAGTTTCAGTCTTTGATGTTGGCTCTTCACAGCACCTACAATGTGTTCAGAACTGACTCTTTATATAATTCATATGGATTTACATGAGTTGGTAGCATATCTAAGTACAACTGTAGGGTCTTTTTTTAGGATGATTGCTCCTACTACTATTGGAGCTGTCTTGAGTAATTTTTTCCCAATTCACTGGCATTTTTGCCTGCAAATTCTAATATTTTATGGCTTTGTATCTCTCTGTACTTAAGAAACTGTATTCACTAACTGTAGCTGTTTAAATGATCAGTGCTACTTTTATTTTTTTTTCATAAACTACTGTATCTGGTTTTCTTGCATCAATTTTTTGAACTGTTGGTAATGGGTGATCCCACATATACTTCATCACTCTCCATAATGCTTTATGATGCATGTTTCCATTGCTTCTCAGCTACTTCTACATTGTAGTGATTGCACAAAATCCAATGCAACAGACTTGCCACATTAACCTGCCTTTTAGTGAGCAGGCCCTCTGCCATGAGTGTATCACACCTAGCAAGAAGATGTGCCATTGTTTCTATTTCTATTTTACAGATCCTACGTTTATCTGTTTCTCCCAAATGTTCAATGGACTTTGTAATTCAATGATTATGAAGTTTACTTATCCTGGGCTGCCAATATTAACCTTTCATCTTTTGGTTTAAACTTACCTCTCCTTAACCTTTCCTGCATCAAATCCTGAAAACATACAGTTGTTCTAGGAGATCTCTATACTTGCCACAATATTTATGTATTTTCCAAATTTTTGCTTTCTCATATGATCCTTTTCCTTATATTCTTTCTTTTCTTTTTTGGCAGATTCAATTGCTGCCTTTCTTTTGTCTACTTCTGGTTTGGTTTCCATTCCAGCTTGACAATGATATGCTTCTGCTAAACTACACAGAGAGAGATCATCTTAGACTTCATCTCCTCATGCTTAAAAACTTTCACTATGTTTGAATCTGATTGTATGCAGTCCAGTGACTGCAGATGTAGACATATAATCAAATTTGAGGAGGCCTGCACCTCACTCAGAGACATGAGTATATAATCTTGGTATACACTGATTTTTATATATCACTTAATAAGTGTAAAGCAGTTTTCTTGTTTTCCTGTCCAACTAATTCAATACCTTTTGGGTATAGTCAATTGCAACAAAATTGTAAGTTAGAAAAGAAATATCAAATTTGTTTATAGTGTGGACTTTATTCCTAGATGTTGAGGCTGTCTTTAAAATTAGTTTTAGTCTTCTGAAGTATTTCTAAGTTTTATAGACATCTGTTGATGTTTTATTGCCAATTCTTCATCAATTCTCAAAAATATAATATAATATAATATAATATAATATAATATAACATACTATAATATAATATGATATGATATAATATAATATAATATAATATAATATAATATAATATAATATAATATAATATAATATAATATAATACAATGTAATATAATAACACTCCCTCTGGTTCAAGTTCCTTTATATTGCATCCCTGTCACAGATTGATATCTTCTTGGTACTGAATCTTTCCTGCTTTAAACATTCCTTTTGCACATTTATCAAGATCAAATGACATTCTTGTATCATCTAAGAAACCTTTAACCATTTGCAGTTATGCTTTCAACTCCTCTTCTGAAGAACTATAAAATTTTAAGTTAGCCATGAAAAGTAGATGAGAAGTCTTTAAGTAAGGTTGTTTCCGGGATCAAACTTGTAGTCATGACCTAATCTGTTAAGTAAACAGCTTAATGGGTTAAGGTCAAGATAAAACAATAGTGGTGACAAAGAATCACCTTGGAATACCCCCGTTTGAATTTTTATTCCTGAGATAAGAATTTTCCCTTTGTCATAATTTAACTGGAAAGTGGCTTGCCACTGTTTCATGCTCACCATAATGTAATTAATCAGTGTAAGATGTATCTTATACACCTGTAAGCACTACTTTATCCATGAATGTGGGATGCTGTCAAATCGTTTTTTTTTTTTTTTTTTTGTACCTATCCATTCCATACTATGATTTTTCCTCTTTTTGCAATTCTCTGTTATGGCTTTGTTTATCAAAAAAAAATGATCCTTTGTTCTATATGACTTGCCAAGTCTCATTTTTTTCTAAATGATTATAAACTCTGTCTGCATCAGTTCCACTGTATAGTTTGCATATTGTCTGAAAGCAAGTTATTGGTTTATAGAATTTAGAATTGCTTACAGGTTCACTTATAAAGAGGAGTATTGTTTTCCTGTTGTTAACGATGTAGGCACCTGTTCAGATGTGCACATAAGTAATCCTTTTTCAGGGCTAAATCTTTGTGTGAAGATTTTAATACTTTTAGCCAGAAGTTAGGCACTGCATTTGGGTCTAGGTTTTCTATTTAGGAGCTTTTTTTCATTATTTTTAATTTCCCTGTCCATTACTTCATCCCATTTCATATTCTGTACATTTGAACTCCTTACTGTTTCTTTTATGTTTTCTATCCATTCAACATCTTTATTATGTTCTATAGTGTCTTCACAAATATTTCTCCAGAATGTGTCTGTTTCTTCCTTTTTGGTGGTGTTCCTATTCCTTTTGCTTTGCTTCCTGCTTATCTATAAAACTTTTTTGGGTCATCAATGAATTGTTTTGTTTTGTACTTTTCATTTATATTTATTTGCAAACCTTTGAAGTTTTTCTGCCTGTACTGACTTCTTTATTTTGTATTTTCAAATAGTGTATGATAGCTCTTGACCAATTCTGATACTGTGCATTGCTTTTACCACATCTATCTTTCTAGGTATTTTTTGTTGATCTGTTGCCTCTTTCTTTATTTAATGCTTCCATGATGGCATTTTATTTCTTCCCTTTCTTTCCCATATTGCTCTATGTTTTTATGGTAAGACTTAATCTGTTATTAATTTAGCTCCACACTAGTATATCATATTTACTTCTGTTATATCACATGATTTTCTTTTGATAGTCTTGATTACTGTGTTCACCTGTTTAGCCAGACTTCTAACATTTTCGATCTTATTTACTTTATGTAATGTATTTCTTTTATCGATCTGAAAATATCTATCCATCTCTATTAAATCAAGCAACTCTTCCCTTAGATCATTTTTCCTAAACTGAGAGCACATTCTTTGCTCTCTTTTACCTGCAAGTATTATACAGAAAGTTCCAGAACACCTTCCTGTGACATATCCTCTTCAGTTGCATCCTGTAACATCTGGTGTTCCTTCATATTGGAACTCATGGGCCATCACTCCACAACACTCCCTGCATCGGACTTGTCACGGTTTCCTACTCCTTCCCTTGCTCTGCAACTCCAACAAAAGTTAAGTACTGATTTCCTACTGAAGGCTCCAGAGCATTATTGTGCGGCATGCCATCAGATGCCTCCCATTATATGTGTTTCTGCTAAGTTTGGGGGTTCATTGTTCCATCATGCTGCGACAGTACCTGTGCTGAATTTTTTACTCTAAATCCTTCACTTCACAAGTAGTCCATAACTTCAGTTTTTATTTAACTTCTGCCTATCTTATCCTCTGTTCTACATTCCCCTTTGTTTCTTATTATTTTTTTATTATTATTATTATTATTTTGTGAAAATGTCCTCATCGGAGTGCCTTTGCCTGTATTTCTCTTCAAATATCTCTGGAACTGCTTTTTGTATTGATTAGTTTGCCTTTCTCCTTTGCATAAATGTTGCAACATATCAGATCTCTTTTTCATCTCTGGGTTTTGTTCTTTATATTTTCCCCCTCTTCTGTCACTTCTTTTTCCAGGATGCCCAAAGTTTTTTCATCTATATACTGTTTTTCATACAGCTGTTGTATTAATGAAATCAAATTTGCATTCAAAGCTTTTGACAGTTGTTCTTGTGCAAGTATTTCTACTTTTTCTCTTAATCTTTGTGAATATCTTCTAAATGGATAGTCTGGGCTTCTGACATAACAGTAACAATACATAATTTCTTCCTTATCCTCAATAGCCCACTTTGTCATCTTTACAGCTCTTTTCTGGCCTGTCAGTTTTTGTGTTTTTTGTGGACTACTTCTTCCTTCTGTAATGGGGGGGGGGGGTATCCTCACCTGAGCCTAGCCTAACCCCACTGTAGGAATGTTTCCATGCCTTGAAGATTCCACACTGCAATATTGTTTCTAGTCCTGGCACTAGTACACACACCAGGATTAGGAACTTTTTTTTAATCATGGGATAAAACAGTCTCTATATCAATGTTTTCTTGGTGAGATTTTGTGAAAACAGGGTCCATCATGTGACAGTACTCACCAAGACTTGAGGATGAATTCAGATCCAGCAATACTATTCTCTTTGCTTGCTGATTTCATCACCTCTCCATTCATACCCTCATCATCTCTCCATTCAGACCCCAGCTTCTTGTTATAGCATATCTTATGCTTTATAATCAGTCTGGTACATTTCCTGTAGGTTGTCTTTTCAGTATCCATTCACTATTCAATCCAACAGCTCATACTCTCATGCACGAAAAAAAAAAACTCCAAGACACTTAAATTTCATCACATGATATTGTCATTTCCCCTGTCCTACAGATCAACCAACCAATTTCTAGGATATAACCATAACTTCTCATTGATATGTGCTAGTTGCTTCACACTCAACAGAAAGCTGTTGTAGTAATGTTAGAGACCATAGTCATTTAAAGCCAAGATGGCAGCATTATCTACAAACAGCAGATATGTAACTGTAATGCTTGGCTGCAACCTTGATATCTTGCCCATGAACCTGCTGCAACCAATAATCTGAAAATATATCTTACAAATAGTATGCAGTATTGTTTTTGCTCCAAAAACCATTCCAATGTAGTGGGTCATATGCCTTTCCAAGATGCTAAAATAATTTTTTATTTTAAGGCACACATTATAAAATACAATTAGCTGATGTTTTCAGTATACTTTGATAAAATTTGACAAACCGTAAACCTATCAACCTCAACAATGAATGATCAGAATATATTTTCATCTGAACATTAGATGTTACATTAGTGAATCTGTGTTTGCATATCTTAAAATTCTGAGGATATTATGTCTTGTATAATCAATTAGCCATTAATCACAAGGATTTCCAACATAATATTATGTAACATTATTACAATTATGCCTATAAGAGGTTTCCATAAGGCCAATGCTGAAGCAGAGTGGCCCATTTTTTTTCTGAATGATAAAGCCCTTACTGTGAAATAAACAACCTGTGTTTGAATATTAGCACAGGTAATGGACAGGCTGCTCATAGGGCATGGTAGGGATGTGTGGACTGTGTAGCCAACATTGTCTCACTCATCTTGGAGTGAGGAAGGCAGCATAGATTCACTGCAAAATATAGCAGAATTAAGAGCCTAGTGGCTTCCATGCAGCAAGAGGGTATACCACCTCCTCAGAAGTTTCAGAGGTTGTGCATGCATGGAAGTATGCATACACCTACAAAGACAACAAATATACAGCGCTGACAAAGGTATTCTTGGTGAGTTTGCTGTTAGGAGGTAGTAGGTGCCAGAATGCAGTCCCTGGTAGCAACGTGATGCTGCACCACCATTGTGAACTCCTAACTGGTCCACAGGTGCAGGGAAAGCAAAGGTAGATCTGATGCACAGGGCTAATGAGGAGAGGAAGAAGTAGTGGCCAATGACATCAGCTGCAGCGGGTGGGTAGAAAATAAGAAGGCCTACACTGAAGCATAGGTATTAGAAACAGGTAATTAGTTTTCTTATCCATGCTGAAATTTACTTGTCTAATTCCTTTATAATGCTGTGATAAATTATAACAGTGAGTTTCTCAAATATTACATAGTGATGAGAAATATATTTCAGTAAAACATTGAAAGCCCTATGGCTTACATTTTGTGTTCATATACTACAATTAGAAGAGCAATACATCTTGACCCAATAAGTTCATAAGTTGTTACTAGGCATCTGGTCTAGGCCCAATTTTCTTAATTGCCACAGAGCACTGTCTAGTTTAATGACTTGCTCAGAGTCTCACAGCAGGCAAAACAAGCAGACTGATTCAGACCCTGGACTATAGGAAACAGGTTTTCAAAAGCTCATAAACTTAACTTAGTATGCCTGCGTGTTAGTTTGCCTTCAGTTTCAAGAAAGTGCTATGTAATTTTATATTTCATTACACATTTCTGGCAATAGTCTATGGCTGTCTACTACTATTCACTTTCAGTCAAATTAACACACAGTCTGTTCTTCATCCCTCCTATACTATCTTTGTTTCTCAACATGCTTCATTCATGTACTCCATGAATTTCATTATCCTCTAGTCATCCCATTCATGCTAGTCACCTCATGGATCCAGAGTTGTTTCAATGAATCTACTTTCACAAAAGGTAGTTGTTTTCTGCAGTTGCTAACTGCCCCTTTCTCATATCCTTATCCCTTTTTTTTTCAGGTTAACACTCTCACATCTTGTCATTCTGGTCCTATACATCACATCATAAGACATTATGTTTCAAAAAAAAAACAGTCCTAGCTCCTTTAACTTCTGTTCCTATCCCTTCTGCTTCACCCCTCACTCCTTTCTAGTTCTTTGCTATAGATTCCTTCCAAAATCCAACTGCTTTCCTCATTTTAAATGCTCTTGAATTGTAAATATTCCACATGGTGTGGATTTCAGAGTGTGTCACTTTACAGTTTCTAGTCCACATGTTTGACTCTGATATTGCCTTTGCGTCCTTGTCTTTTCCATGCCTGTTTGACAAAGAGACAGAACAAGTGCTGCATGCCCTGATTCTTATTTCTAAAGCACAGTGTTCTACCATTTTGTGTATTTATCTTTAGCTGCAATCTTTCTGTCAGCTATGATGGCCTTTATATGTTATTCGTTAGGCTTACCCCAGTCTTCATATTACACCATAGTTTATATAAATTGAATGTAAAAATGTATTAATGCAAATAAAATCCCACTTACTATTTCTGTAAGTCTGATATTGAAAGTATAAATTATTTTTATAAGGACTCAACTAGCCTTTTAGGATATGAGCTACAGAAAAGTGCATGCTACTGGGAATACAGATGGATATACCAAATAACAAACAAATGATCATTAAGGGCTAAGGCAGTGGATATTTATTCAAGTGACAACTTCAGTTGCAGTTGCTTAAAAATTATTGACTTTGATCTAGTCATGTTAAGTCTAGATCAAGCATAAATATGGAAAATCATTTAAATTAATACAGATATATCAGAAAGGCAAATATGTAAGAGCATAGTAGGGTTTTTTAAATGTACAAGAAACAAGCACTCTGAAGATACAATTACAGAGCCAGAAAGGCTAGAAAATAATGTTAGGACAAATGAGTTTAATACATAGCTTGTTGTGATATATGGAAATGTTACCTCATTCTTCAAATTAAGTTTTACATTGATCCCTTAGAGGAATTGTTATTTGCAAGTGATGAACAAACTGGTGGCAATATTTTGCAGATTCAGAATATTGACAAATACTGGGTCTTGGACATAATTAAGAAAAACAAATTTAATAAAACTGTAGATTATGAGAACACCTATTCCTGGTTACCTAAACCTTATTATGACCTATTGGCTAAGCCTTTAAAATGTAATCACATAGTACAAAATAAACTGAAAGATGTTTTTGTTTTTTTGGTTCTGATAATTGGGAAAGGGTAATTATAAAGTATGAATTATCTGTGTGTCTCTTCATCTTATTCTGATGTAAAGAAAGTATTAATTTGCTTCATATAAGAATATCTCTTTAATAGTGAAACATTTGTCAAATACAGACTACACGTTCTTTGAAGATGATTGCCATAGACAAAGGCTGCTCTGCCTCCATGTAAGTGCATATGCATTTCAATATAAGTTAAGTTTTTGAACATTTGTTACATTGCATTTTATTACAAATAATATATGCCACTTGACTAAAATACCTTACTAGCGGTCTAAATATCATCAGATGATAGGTTATAGGTTTAGCCTATGGATGCATTTATGACTCATAGGAGGAAATATATATCATGCTAGTTTTAGTACTTAGTTTCTCCATGAAACATTTCCAGGATGCTTTAGAATACATATGGCAAACTACTGAGCCGATACTTAAATAGCTGTGTTAAGACCTGCTAATGTACATTAGCAACTGCGACCAGAAGCACAGAAAGATACATATTATACTGACAGTAATCCCAACAATACACCTTCTAAAGTCACATATTAAAAAAATACAGGAAATATTTACAGCAAATTGAAACTCAGGATGAAGTTTAAGGTTAAACTCTTAAAGCAAACACATTCTTCATTGTACATAAAAGTAGATTCCTAGTTAGGAAATGATTTTTCAAGTGGACAGCCCAGATTAGACATGTTATATACTTTTCTGTGTACTCTTTGTCATGAAAAAATAATGAAATGATGCGCTGAGGTATATTTATTAAAATGTATTAATTTATCAAAATACAATGTAGAGTGATATCTGACAACACATTTTGTTTGCGATATTTTTACTAGAAAGAAGCCTAAAACAACCACGTGCTTTAATTTGCACAGACCAAAATCCAGTGGGACATAACAGTCTTGATATGGAAATACAGTAGACAATAAACTTGCGTGGTAATATTTTATCCATACATTAAGTTCATTATAATGTCATTCCTTCTTATGACTTGCAAAGAATAACACAATGCATATAGCAGTTTCAAACACTGTTAACCACTGAGCTATAATACTAGACTGGGGGTGGCATTCACAGTCATCACTTATGAGTGCAGCATGTACATGACCTGACTGCACACAGGTGCAGGTGAGGTCCCTTTCAGAGTCGTAAGCTATGCTTATATCGAGCAGTTAGAGATTGATTTAGAAAGTCTTAGGTAAATGAAGGAATAATAAGAGGCAAATGAGAGATGTGTGTAAAATATATAACCTACTTATATAAATGAGGCTGTCTTTCCAACTTTCGACATTCATAGACAATTTTTGATGCATGTGACCAAGATTGCTGATGACTGCAAGTTGGGCACTGTTATCCACTCATCCACTGACATGAAACTCCACCAAAAATGGCTGGAATATGCACATACCTGGTTTATTGAAAACAGTCTTAAGCTAAATGCAAAAAGGTGCAGCATAGTAGCTTTCAGTAAAACAGCTGTTCCTGCCACATATGTTATAAATGGTACTCTTCTTCAAACAGCTAAGGTCCAAAAAGACCTTGGTACATATGTGAACAACTCTCTCTTATTCACTTATGTATTCACCATAGTCAATACATCCTTATATCTGGCTCAGTTAATATCTGATGAAATGTCAACAAAATCCAAAGAAGTCATCTTAACCACTGTACTCTTCCTTTATTAGACCCCATATCAAATTTATTATCCTGTTTGCTATGTACAAATCCAAGTATATTGCTTAAATAGAAAGGTGCTGATAATTTTTTTACCAAAAAATTAAAAGGTTTAAATTCTTCAAATCCCCCCATAACGTACCACAACTCTCCTTATACCTAGTAGCCCACTGTCTGATCAATACTGATTAATAAATTACAACAACTAGGTACTTGATAACTCTTGATAAGATGGATAGCTGCATGGCTTACAAATAGGACACGGCAAGTATCATACAACAATTGGAGAGGTGAAATTCTTGGTTACACTTAAGGTATCCCTCAGGGCTCTATCCTATGCCCAATACTTGTTTACAGTGCATCTTTCAGAACCATCTTTTTCAGCAGAAGAGTTCTACAGACTTTATGCAGATGACTTGAAATTGGGCGAACTGATGACATGTTACAGATGGGGCATGTCTGCAAAAGAACTTGGCTAAATTCACCATATGGGCACAGGAGAATAACATGCTGATAAATACATCAAAAAGTAAGCATATGAGATTTGGGAGACATAAACTGAAATGTGAATATTTAATACAGCACACAGTGATTGAGACTGTGGATTAATTTAAAGACCTGGGTATATGGGAAGATCCAGCTTTGAGTTTTTCTATTCATATCGACCAATTGGCTAATGATAGTTACAGAACTATAAGTTGTATAAAAAGATTTATAAAGTTTAGGATATCAAAAATGATAAAGTCATGGTTAATTAATTACATTAGACATACACTTGAGTATGGAATAAAAAAAATATGGAAACCTTATAAGAAAACAAGCATGAGTAAACTGGAAAGAGTATAGTGGAAATATCGCAAGAGCGTCCATGGATGAAAAAATTTAGGTTATTAAGAAAGGCTAAAATATCTGAACTTGTAAAGCGCCTCAGAGATATTTAAGAGGAGATATTATTCAGGTATACAGGGTATTTAGAGACAACTACTTCTGCAAATGTTTGGGATTATCAAACAGTAGTAGAAAATCATCAGACAGCCTATGTAGAAGATTCTGTAGGAATGCGAAGTGCACTAATTGGTTTTCTGGGAGAGCAGCTGGAACAGACTGCTAAACTGCATTAAAACAAGCAATAGTTTAAATACTTTTAAGAACAACCTGGACACTTATTATGGAACAAGTGTTTTGGTATATTGAAAGGGCTAGAAGGGCATTAAGGCCCATGCTTGAAATATTTGTATTTATGTATGTATGTATGTATGTATGTATGTATGTATGTATGTATGTATGTATGTATGTATGTATGTATGCCTGTGCTGAGGTTACCTGTTCCCTTTTCAAACCTTGAAAGGCCCAGTCTTGTTTGACTTCCCATATTTTGTGAAACCAGTTGCTCAAGATATACCCATATTAGTGATCTAAATGTATATCAACAAGTAAACAAAACCTGCTGGAGGGATAGTTTTCTAACTTGTGTTATTTCACAGCCTATACGTTACCACTACAGTCCAAGAAAAGTACTACTTTATCTGTAATTGAGGCTAGTCTTGATGACTGGAAGGGCAGATATCAACTTAAACCAAGGTTATTATGCACATCCTTGCTTGATTTGGAAGGTGAACACTATTAAGTACTGGTGAAGAGTGGCAAAAACATTTTAGTGTGTCAACTTAAAGGCTAGGCTTTTATGATCCCTGTGATTGCTTACCTAGTATTGTTCCTGTATTTTTATATATTCCAATAAAAAAGAAAATCCTCACCATTTCCAGTGACCTTGAGTCAACAAAGGTGCTAAAGTTTTTCTGCAAACCTTAGTGTTTTCCACCTTGAGGTGCTTATCATTGTCATTCCTGAATCTGGTATGTGCAATAATACTGGCCAGCTTAGAGAGGATAAGTAGACAGATAATATAGCCCACTTGAACATTACCAAACTGGAGTTACTGGATAGATTTAAACTGGTTAGGGATATAATAATGGCTTTGGTGAGTTTATATGTCCCAGAAACACTGACTATAGGAATGCATGGTCTTTCTGTCCCAGTGGATACCAACGAATATATAACCATCATTGTGATTTCACAGTGACCTTTCACAGACAAACTGGGGATACACAGGGTATCTCTCAGACTTCTGCCTTAATAATAATTACCTGTTTAACTGGCAGTTGATGGTGATGGATAAAGCTGTGAGTTATAGTTCATGTAGTACATGGTTTGATTCCCACAACACTTATTTGCCTTCTGTGTAAGCTTCAGCAAGTCACTTAGCCAGACAATGTTGTGGGGCCTCTAGGAATTTGTATTATCTCCTCAATGGGTGGCACAGTGGTGCAACAGTTAGCATTGTTGTCTCACATCAAGAAGTTCTCTGGTTTGATTCTCAGCTGGGGTGCTTTCTGTGTGTAATCTGCTTGTCCTTTCCCACGTTTGCATGGGTTTCCTCTTAGTGGTCTAGTTTCCTCCCACATTCCAAATACATGTAACTGCAGCATTTCTCCCTTGGCCTCTGCTGAAAGTAGGCTCTATTCTAGTCCGACTTTCCCAGTCAAGTAATGTTAAATAAATAAATTGCACTCTGGACTGCATACCTGGTACCTGTCTATGAACCTGTGTGGACCTATTTCCAAGTGTCAGCACAGGACCAAGCCAGTACCATGCTTTATTTCTACAGAATGGCATGTTTTCCTGAGGAACATGATGTGATACATCACACCTTTGTGACTATAAGTGTTCCATGTAGAATACGGCATAAGAGGTACCATAACAGGAAGGGTTACCATTACTTCATCTGAAAGGTACAGTATAATGTACAGGTCTGTGTTATTCAATCAGTAACCTGTGAGTGCACAATTCACACATATGGCACACAAATTTGGTATAATGCCACTTCCTACATGGCAGGATTCCTTATGGTCACCTAATAGGTATGTGCAGACTAACACAATGTTTTTAAACATAGTTATTTCTCTATCTATATAGTCAGTTAGACAGTAATGACTAATCCATCCCCTTCCTTAAGAGTCCTCCTCAGTGTACTGCTTCCCAGCTGATGCAGGCTATGCAATCAAACCTTGGCTAATGACACTATTCTGTAAACCACACATAACTGTTGTGGAATACTTTAACATTGTCCAGTCTCAGACAGAGATAGTCACTGAGTGAGTATTTGGCCTGCTTAAAGTCCTTTTCTATTGCCTGGATGAATCCGGGAGACCCATTCAGTATGAGCCTCCTACTGTATGCAGAATGTTTACAGCCTGCTGCATTCTGCATAACATGATCATGCATTGGTCTGGTGCATAACTACCACAGTCAGTGACTGATAGTGAGAGTGCAGCTCTCTTTATCCTATTTTCCACCAATGACAATATTGACAGTGGCCATCTGATGGCAGCAGCACAGTGATTTGTCCAGTAGGCTGTTGTATGGTACTTGGCTGCCCAGGCAAAGCCTGGTGCCTAGTCCACAAACTATGGACCATGATATTCACAATATGACAGTGTAAATTTACAAAGATAATATAAAAATATTAAAAAGAACTTCTAAAGTTCATCTGCCTTCTTACTTACTATATTTCTTTTAGCTATTTTAGCTATATTATCATTCAGTTCATGAGGGATTTTGGCAGTTTTATTTGCCAATTACTTTGTTGGCTTGACAATGTTTTTCTTATTTCCATTGCTAAGTTACCATGTTAAGAATGGCTTATTGAATTATGTTTTATAAAGTCTTTGTATTAATATTTGTAAGAAAAGATTTTGCATGATCTGTAGCTGGCTAGAATGTTTTATGACAGTGTGCATGTGACTAGGGTCTTTTCATTTAAATGTGTGTTTGTTGTTTCAGACATTTATTCTGTTGATGTCTATGAAATATTGGGATGAAAACACTTAACGGGTTCATAGGTAAGTACTACACTACCTGCCCTTGAGGGTCATTTTAATCCCAGTTTTCTTTTTTGTGCTCAAATTAAGCTATTCCATTTGGTTAGAGATTGGCCTTACCCATCCCATGGTTGATAATTATATACTGCCCTTAATGAGAATAATTGGAATATACCATAGATAATTTGAAGGGACCCATGCATGGGATAAAGCATTTAGGAGATGCCTGTGTCCATTAGTAGTACAGAGGCCAGTCCTGGGGTAAATTGTGTGTTTCCCATCCATAGATCCAACTTGTGCTTGAATATGGACAGGGATATATTTTATTTTATGTGGATGGGGAATCTGTTCCAGACCAGTGGTAGCCTCTATGATATATATCTGCACATCCAGACCATTTTGTTAATGTTGTAGAAGAGGTTTAGATCCATAGAAGGAGAATTTCTGATGACATTTGACTTTGCTAATGTGCAGTAAATCCATCAGTGTTGGGTCAAGGATGCTTTGTATGCCAGACTCAGGTCACCTCTTAGCACTCTGTAGATTAACAATTAATAAACATTAATTGTTACATTTTCTTATCTGGAGGACAAATTATGCTTTTATAATTGCTCTACCATGTTATTATGATCCTAGTAAAAAGTTCCTGACAAGTGCACATGGCTGATTAGAATTAGCCACAAACTTGAATTGACACATTTGTATGTATCTTTGCCAGTGGGAGGGGTACAGCAGTGTGGACTGAGCCCTCCTACTGCTGTAACTCAACAGTGGTCTTTGAATTGCTCCTTCATAATGCACAGAGTAATCCAACCAGAAACTGGATTGAGCAGTGTGTTATGTATTCTGAATCCTAGCTGCCTACCTCACAGTCTTCCATCTCCAGAATGTGGAACACTGCCTTCCATACTGTGGAACAAATGGGGAAAATGTGGAACACTTACTAACAGCTTACTTACAACTTCAACTAGGAAGCTCACAGGTTGGTTAAATAAGTTATATATACTACTAAAAAAGCAAAACAAGAAAACTATACCACCAATTCAACAAACAGTTCAACCTTTTATTACTTAGCGCCTTGGCTATACAGCCTTCACAGAGTAAAATAACATAAAAAGCATCAAGATTATATGCACCTAAGCTTTGCAAAAAACACCTATTGCAATTAATCAATTAAGTTGAATTAAATTGCATATTTCCAGTCACATTTCTTATTTAACCCTAAGGGTTCCAAAGTATTAAACTTTAAAATATATAGTGTCTCCTTTTTATATAGTTTAACATCCAGATTCACTAATTCCCCCAAGAATATCTCAACCTTGGTTAAATAAGTTACTTTGTACTTATTAATTAATTGAGAGAACTTTTTATACAATCTATTGTTATTTACCATGGATATCAGTTAAAAAAATGTCCTTACACTGGGTGTGTGACACTCCCTTTCAACATGGAACAATGAGGAACAAAGAAACAGTGCTGGCAAGAAGTCAGCGTACCAAGGCTTCCAGGACAAATTGTGGTTGTAGAGCAAAATGCCCAAAGTTAACAAATCTCACTGAGAAACCTCCTTGTAAAAGCAGATAAACTGGTGAAAAATACAACTCCAGAAACAGCATAGAAAACAAAATCTTCTTTAATACAGAATAAAACAAGCGCTTTCACCTGGCAATCCCAGGCTTTGTCAAGTTACAATGTTGTTCTGGCAGTGCAGTGCATTTATATTAAACTGCTGAGCCAATTAAACAATTACAAATCACCAATTACAATAATCAGAGTCAATTAATTAAATAAAACATTCAGTCAAACTGTTTTAAAATGCTTTGCACAACTTAAAAATGCCAATTTCAGCTCTCTAAAACTTGGATTTAAAACCAAACAATTTCTTTAAACAAAATGCTGAAAATAATCATAAATAATAAAACTTGACATTAGAACTAATGCAAAACTAATGATTTTGCAGCTTTCAACTAATGCTAGCTTGAGTGCAGTGAGGAGTTACAAGATGTTTAAAATCCACATCTATTGTTCTATTGTCAAAACCAATGTGAGCCAAAAAAATGAGGAGATAAGACTTAAACCGGGCGAAAACACTATGCCACAGTGTGCACCAGCTGATGGTCAATAACAAGGACAGTATGTTAATGTAATAAACATAACAAAATGTTAATAAACTTGTGTTGTGTTGTGCTTTAATTGTGCCCCAAAAAATAGGGTACACAAATAATATACTAGTAAGTCAAATCAAAAATCAAGCTTAACAACTTTGACATAACACCCTGAAGCAAAAACTAGTAGGAGATGACATAGGAACAAAACTTTCTAAGACTCATTATGAGGAATGTTCTCCATAATGGGGTACACTTAAGAGATATACCTTACTGACATACTAGTGATTAGGTGTTTCCTTTACATTATTTCTTAACATTTTTATTTTGCCATTTTCAAGAGTTTTCACCAGTCAAATGCTGCCATAGTACAGAATTGTTACTACCTACACTATACCTATAATGTAACATATAAAGGAACAGAAAGAAAAGAAAAAACTTCAGACTATTGCACAATTACAAAAGTCAGGGTTATTACTGAAATCTGAAAACAACAGCTAAAATATTTGTGTGCCAATGCGAGCAAGGCCCTCCTATACCCATGAATTAATTGCCCCTGCAATATCTTATACAATATAAGCTACTTCAAGGTATCACAACCTACTAAGAAATATGGCATTTATAAGAAAATGTGTCTCCATGGTTCATACAGTTTCCAAGAGAATTGCAGTATGTCGTCATAAAATTAAATTCCATTTTTGCCCAGAACAATCTAAGCATATAGAGGTTATTTGCATCTTAAAACAGTACAGAGTGCCCCGTAGTTTTAATCTTATCACAGAGACACTTTACTTTTCTGATCTAAGGGAGGACTTGTCTAAGGTTACCCTCCTTTCACATAAGAGCTTTCTAGTCTTGCCCAAACTAAACTAAATTTTGATAAGGTACATACATAGGAGTTTCCTTCCAGGAAACAGGTTAAGGCTTCTCCAAAGTAATAAAAACAAGCTTTATTTTACTTTAGTGATTAAACTGATAAAATGAAATGTATACATTTTAAATTTAACTTCTGCTGGAAATTAAGCATTGAGAGTTTAAATCTTTTTGACAGTATCATGACTGCAGTTGGGGAAAAAATGATTAGGAGGAAGATAAACAGAGTAAGGAATTCAGATTCCAGTACAACACCAGGAGTGCTTGGCAGAATATGCTAGAACATCAGTGTGCAGAAGGGAAATTTAAGTTAAGTTCTTATTAATGGACATATGTCATTAAGGTCTTATGTATGGTGCTGGAGTTGGTGACCATAAAGCAGGGAGAGAGTTAAGAATATGTGGTAAAAAGTGTGTCCTGATTGTTCAGAGAGGCTGCACATGTGGCAGAAACCTAATGTGAGCCATACATACACACACACACACACACACACACACACACACACACACACACGCATGCACACACACACATGCACTCACAGACACACACACATACACACACACACACACACACACACACACACACACACACACACACGCACATGCACACTCGCACATACACTCACACATACACGCACACGCACGCATGCACACGCACACATTCGCACTCGCACATACACTCACACATACACTCACACACACACATGAGCACATGCACACGCACACACACACGTGCACACACGTGCACACACACGCACACACACACACACACACACACGCACACATACACATGCACACACGCGCGCGCGCGCGCACACACACACACACACACACACACACACACACACACACACATACAGACACAACACAACAGATCAGCTATACAGATGTTTTATGTCATTAAACGAGGAATAATATGATGGAGGCAGATTTTTAAAGCACTTATATTTTACAAATTAAAGGTGTGGTGAAACCATGCAGCACAATTAAACAGTAGAGTAGGAATACCACACAGCTTGGACAGCTGAGCCTAAGGATGTTTGTTTTTCATAGCTATTAGTTTTGAGGAAAAGCAAGAAATTGTACTGCAATTAATTGCATATCATAATCCACTTATGCAAATCATGCTGATTATGGAAAATGAAGCTGGGTTGCTTGGATATGATGACCACTTAAATAAATAGAAAGTGTTGAAGTCTGGCCTATGAGGGATTATGCTGTTCCAACAATTAGTTAGGGAATGCAGAAGTATATTCTAGAAGAATGTAGGGTAAAAGGACACAGAATAAGATTAGGATAAGATGGCCCAGAAAAAAAAAAAAAAAAAAAAAAAAAAAAGATGGCCCAGATGTAAGATATCATGTACAAGAGGAGGCATAGTAAAGCAGAATGTAATTAACAATATTTTTGCACATTTATGGAATATTTATTTATTTATTTGTCTTTGTCTACCAGGAAAGTCCGACTGCTAATACCCATTTTCTGTGGAGGCACAGAGAGAAATGCTCCATTTGCTTACATTGCATTATATTAAGTTCCAGTCAAACACAGAGTAGTTACATTTCTATTTACATTTATACACAAACAGTAGTTACATTTATAAATATGCATTCTAAGATTTTACAGAGGTGAAAGTTACTAAAGAGTAAAAACAAGTTGAATGTCTCAGTGTATTATCACACCATGAAAGATTTTAAGTATATTTTCTGTCAGGAAGATAAAGGATAATAAAACCAGTTCTGGATGGCATTGGTTCATACTTTTATATGTGTGTACTAGGCTAATGACCCTGGGGCCTTTGCAAGCCTAGCCATAGGATTACCCTGGCATCGTGCCACCTGACCCTAGTTCCCAGTGCCTCGGTCGAGTAGAGGCACTGGTGTTATCCCCAGGATGAATTTTCTGTTTCCCATCCACTCATCAAGATTTCTCTTGAAGAGGGTCAGCGAGGTGTTCTGCTTGGCATGCATGGGAAGTCTGTTCCATAGCAAGGGCAGTCTCTGGGTTATGAACCTGTCCCTCCAGCATGTTCTGTTAATTGTGGTAATGTGGTTGAGGTCTCTGGAGCGTGTGGTGTGGAGGGATTGGGATTTCTTTAGATGTAGTATTTCTAACAGAGCTGGGTCAGACATGGCTTTGTAAGTCAAGCAGAGATTGCCTCTAAGTAAGCGATATGAGACAGAGAATAGATGGAGATTTTTGAGTCTGTCCATATAGGACAAGTGTTTAAGGCCTAGGACCCTCTTTGTGAGGTACTTTTCTGGCCTTTCCAGTTGTTGCAGGTGTCTAGTGAGATACATGCCAAATGGGGCATTGTACTCGATGATTGGCCTAATGAGGGAAGAGTAGAGGGAGACAATGACCTCTTTCTTCCTGGAAGCAAAACCCTTAGTAATGAGATGGGCCACGTTGAAGGACTTTCAGACCACAATGGCAATGTGGTGATCAAAAGAGAGGTTGCTGTCAACCTGTGTTCCCAGATCTCTTATAACATCTTCTGTGTTCAGTGGACGACCATCAATGTGGTAATTCATGGGAAATGGGTTTTTCCCAAGGGTGATGATGACATTGCAGCAGAAACAATAATGATAAGGAGGGGGGAGTGAACCTTCCAGGGGCACAGGACAAGAAAGGACATGAGAGGTCTTGCTTTATGATTTGGGGTAAATGCTGGTCAACTGGGGTGTACTAGGCAGGCATTTTCCATATATGGAGATTAATGGCACAAAATGTTTGAGTGATTTAAATATGGTTTACCAAACCTCACAGTATTGTAAACAGAAGAGAGAATATATGACATTAGCAGTAGTAAATAGAATGAAAGAATACAAAAGTGGGGGGTATCCAGCCAAAAAATGAATGGCAAACGAATGTGTTAGTAAAATTAATATGAACTATATAAGTAGCTGAAGAATGAGATGCAATACTCTTAAAATTCTGAGATTGCAAAAAATGCAAAACAGAAGTTTTTTTTTATACCCAACAGCAATGAACAATAAAATTAAATAATGAGGTTTAACATTAAAGCATGTGTCATAGCTTGCATATAGTTGTCTGGTTTGTGGGTTACATGTTGTTCAGCACTCTAGTCAAACTCTGTTTTTGTCTTTTGTAATTCTGTCATTTTGAAGGTGGTGCATTTTTCCTTACAATTCATTCATAAATGCAAAAGCAGGGTTTTCTTGCAGCTGTAAGACATAACATGGTGGAAATTGAGACAGTTTGTCATCCCACATGTGTTCTTTTCTAGGACTGATACTTTTCACAATGTCCAAGGTGTGACATGGTAAGCAGGACTGGAAGTAAGATCGCAACATGACATGGCCAGTACTAGGGCACAGACATGGGATATAGCAGGGCACAATTTTGGAACATCACAAAATCTATAATTTTAAAATCATACATATATGATACATAACCCCCACACAAAAAGTTTATTTAAATCATTTATAAAAAGTAAGAAAACTGAATATATACAAATTGAGAAAACAGAAATGCCCAACAGCATGCACGTTATGGATAATATAAAACTACATGTCAGGCAAGGAGTAATAAATAAAACAAAAATAGAAACTTGCCTTTCTTGTTCTCCAAGGTGCTACATGTCCAGAAAACTCACAAAAGCAACGAAAGCCAAGCAACAACATATAACTACTCTATAAACTAAGCAACAACACGTGCAAACACCACACTGAGCAATTATGATTGAACAACTGTTATATGAGCCCTCTTTTATCATGTAAATGACTACAATCCTTCATTTTAATGTCTTCAGCAAGTTTGCTGTGCTGTTCAGTCTTCCTGACATGCAAGAACATATCCTTGTATGAAAAACTGAAGCTTCTATGCCATCAGGAAAACTATAAGAGGTCCAGAGATCATGGTTTTTCATTTCACTAACAAGTGGAGCACCTGCCACACAATCATGTCAGAAGTGGGTCCACTGTATACTGGTATGTTAATTAAACCATACCATGTGACTGATCCTCACATCCACAAAGAACTGACATCAAGCCACCAGCCCATTCCCAGGAAGCACTCTGAGGTTGTTTACTCAATCTCTACTAGAGAAGCCTAACTGTTCTGTGTGCTATATTTATGTGCCCCTCCCTCCTACCACATGACAAGCAGTATGTGCCCCTCCCTTCTACCCCCAGGACAGACAGTATGTTCCCCTCCCTTCTACCCCCCCCCCCAGGGCAGGCAGTATGTGCCTCTCCCTCCTAACCCCCAGGACAGGTAGCATGTGCCCCTCCCGCCTACCCCGCAGGACAGGCATGCCCATTCTCCTTTGTCACCACCTCTGACTTCCAATGAACCTCTGTTGGAGCTCTGGTTTCCAGGACCATAGTCAGAACTTTAACCCTATAACACACATTGCTAGGTATTGTTATATCCAACAAGCTGTAAACAATTGACCTGGTACCTATTACCATAACCTGGCTTAAAGCCAATGTTGTTCCATTTCTTGCTTCAGTAGAGCAAGTGATTTTTCTGTTGTACAGCAAGGCGTGGTGTTGCTATTTTCCATTATTCAGCCTTAGAGCTGAGACAATGTAAAGGATGGGATTACTAGTTCCTTTGAATATGTCATGAATTCAGCAGAACACTGTGGGCTCCTCATCATTTATTATCATTGCACTGTTGTGAAGGTGTTCTTGTTGAGTTCAACGTTTCCTTGTCTCCTTTATATTAGTTTTATTCAGGTTATTTGTGACTTCAACATAATCAGGAACAATAAGGTGTCTGTGGCTATTCCTAAAGTATTTCTCACTGTTATGAAGGGATGTTGGTTTGCTCATGATATTACCTGTGCTATCCATGAATATGAACATAATTTGAACTTGGTGTCCCAGCTGGTTGTTATGACATATGATATGGTGATGGGACCAATCATATATTCAATAACAGGCATACTTCGAGGTTGCTTTAACAGGAAGATGCACTGGAATTCTTCTGTATCCTGATTATAATACAAAAAGTCCCATAGCATATCCTAGCAGGCTGTATGTCACCCTCTATGTCTTTGAAACCCATAACTCAGACATACTGGTAACTCTCACCACGCAACCAAATAACATACTCATTGGGTGCCTTAATTATCCCTCATTAAACTAGCAAAGAAATTCCTGGACTTTCTAAACACAGACACACTGGACCAGTTAGTGCATATACCTGCTACAGGTACAAGCATATTGGACCTGGTACTCATAATTATGTTAAATGATTTAAATACTGAGTGTTGACTGTTTTCATCCAATTAATAAAACAGATTTTAGCAAATGTAAGTAGACTTAGGAAATTTAATTGAAGTCACCGAGCAGTGTGATTTTTTTTTTTTTTTTTTAGGTAAAAGTATATAGTTCTTTGAATATACTGTAAACATGTGTGGTGGTAACAGAAGGTTGATAAAAGAAAACAGCTATGGAGAATGTCAAGTATGCATTTATTTAAAGGTTAACAATGACCCACTATGAGACAAACACATCACTCCTGGAGGTTTTAAGTCCAATTATTTATATATATTTTTAGCAAATGGAGTATACTTATTAGGGAATGAGGTTGCCCATTAATTTTAAATGAGGACTCAGTTACTCCAACCATGGTTTAGCTCCAAACAATCTGTGAAACTACAGGGTTATATTATATATCCACTATGTTGCCAAGGTTTTTGAGACAGTTAAGTATATGCAACCAAATTCATATTTGAGTGCTAATAACACCAGTGGTCCATTTAAAGTCTGTCTTTTCATATAGATAAGTATGAACATGGGTTGATTGTTGTTCATTATGTACGTTTTTCCATTGGAAGATAATATTCAATGAAAAAACGAAGAACTAAGCCCAAAGGTTCAACTTATAAATAAAAAGAACTGATTTATTTAAGCGCTTTCGGAAGGGTCAATACCCCTCCTTCTTCAGAAAAATAAACAAACAAGAAATGCAAGCAACATCCCTATTTAAAGTCAATTAAAACAGTCATGTGATAAACTGTTACTCCATTAATTAATTAAATTAACACAATAAAACTTAAAAACAAATAGCACCTTATTTCTTTCTTCAAGTAATATTGTTGTAAACAGAAAATTAAAGCAAAAACATCGATAAAAATGAATGTGAAAATGCATAAAAAACGTGTAAAAAACATGTATAAAAACTGTTGTAAAGCAGCCTTCGTGCACAATTAATAGCTACGTGTTGTTACAATAAACAGTATTACATTCATAAAGCAGTCTAGCAAAAACTAAGCATGTCAACCATAAGCCCCACAAAACTAATTAACTACATGTAATATGTCAAAAAGTATAGTTCAAAAAATCTGTTGTACTAAGGGCTATAGTTAACAACATGCCCTCTCCATAAAGCTATCTTTTTAAGGCTAATTTCTTCAAAATGCATGAAATAGAAATTTGTTCATTCAAACCTGGAGGAAAGTGAGCTGCAGTTTTTATTTGCCAGTATAGCTCCTCCATTTCAAGTTGGATCTGCCAAGGACCTATAAGTGGGGCATCATCCTCCTGTTTCAGTACTGTAAACTGAAACTGGTGGCTTGGATGTTTAATAATGTGGCAAGCTAGAGCGTTCGTTGGTTCCTTCTTAGAAATGGCATAAGCGTGCTCATACATACGCTGTTTTAACTTACTATAATATAGAAAGCCTGGCAAGTGGTACAGTTTGCCACATAAACAATTGCTCTAGAATTGCAATTGTATTTGTCCTTCACTTTATATTCAGTATTGTTAAATGTGACAGAAGTTCCTTCTTTTATGAACCTACATTGTCTACAAAAACCACATTTACCCATACTAAATGTCTGTGTTTTCAACCTAGGTCTACCAGCTTCTAAAAGGGTTTTTAAATTAACCCCTCTTCTAAATGTAATTGCTGGAGGAACTTCAAATTGGTCATAAATGTTTCTGTCACTTAATAACAACTTCCAATTTTTGCATAAAATGTCCCTGATAAAGTAATGGTCTATAGAAAATGTGCATAAAAACCTCATATTATGTTGGTGACGTGTGTCAGGTAAGCTTCCCTGTTGCCTATCACATGGACCTCAGCATCACTCGTGGGTGTTAACTGGAAACCCAAAATAAGGTTAAAATGCCCTACACTACGCTTATGTGCAACTTCTTCCATAATCTCCTTCACAAGTTTACAGGGATACCCTCTGTTGCAAAACATTTCGGAGAGATTAATACATTCATCCAGAAAATCTGCATCATCCATAACCATCCTAGCTGCTCGTACCATTTGCCCTTTTACCACAGCTCTCTTTTGATGGTACGGATGACAGCTGGAATAGTGTAGGAAACCATTGGAATATGTTGGTTTCCTATAGATTCTACTTGTGAACCTTAAGTTCTCCCTATCCTTGTGTAGCAAAATGTCCAAAAAGCTGATGTGAGTATCATGGAATTCAAAAGTGAACTCCAAAAAAGTAGTCAGTTTGGAAATAGTCGCAATAAAAAGGGGGATGTCATCGGAAGTTCCTTTCCATAAAAAGAACATGTCGTCCTGGTACCTAGTGTACCAGGCGACATGTCTCTTAAAGGCAGGGTCTTGAAATAATAAAGTGTTCTCCCATTGAGCCATGATGCAATTCGCATAGGCCCCTCCACAAGGTGAACCCATCACCACCCCTGATGTCTGTATATAAGTGCGCCCTTCGAAGCCAAAAAAATTGGAACGGAGGATCATTTCTAAAAGTGTCTCAACCAGACCGATGGTGTTGTCATTAACCTTTCTTGCTAATAGGAACTCCCTAATCCACTCAAGTCCTAAACTGTGCGGAATGACCATATATAGGTCTTTCACGTCTACAGTGAGAAGAATATATTCTGAATTGAATGGAATTTTGTAGATCTCACTCAAAAAACTCCACGAGTCGTTGCAAATCTGTATCTCATTTGCAATGAGTGGTTTAAGTAAGGTGTCTATGTATGTGGCTGAAGCACTCAATATCGACCCCCTACCGTCAACAATGGGTCTAAATGGAGGGTCAGACTCTGATTTGAGAATTTTTGGGACCCCAAAGAATGCTGGTAACCTTGGTGATATTATAGTTAAATACCTATGTAGGTCAATATCGATGGTGTTCTCAAGGAGTAGGTCCTCTAATGTACTTCTAACTTTACCATAAGCTATGTTGATCTCATTGATGCTAGTCTCCTGGTATGGTCCTAACTCTAAGTGGGCTAACATTTTGTTAACATATGTGTAGTGGTTCATAAAAATAAGCCCATTCCCCTTGTCGGGTTTCATGACTCTGATGTTGCAATCCCTCAGGGTCTTAATAAAATCCCTTTCCTGCGGAGTGATGTTAAGTTTGAATCCCTTAACGTTAACATTTTTAGCCGCCAAGTGTCTTAAATCCAACTCACAAGCCAACTCAAAGGCTTTGAGTTTGTCATGTAATGGTGGGTTAAAGACGCTGGCAATTCTAAAGTTGTTAAGGAGAGTGGGCCTTTCTCCCAACATGATTCTTAAATTTAACTTACGTACCAATAATTTGAGGTCTATGATAGTCTTTACTAAATCAAAATGTGTATCTGGAACAAAAGTCAATCCTTTAGAAAAAAAGTTGCATGTGTTTTGATCAATGCAAAAAGAGGTGTTATTATAAATCTTGAAGTCGCCTTCAGTGCTGTATACTATTTCCAATGTCAAAGGAGGCTCTACTACCGCCTCCTCTGGTTCCACTTGTTCGTCGGAACATTCTGGTTTTTGTTGGACCTCAAGTTCCTTTGATGAGTGTTCTGTCCTTGGCGAAAACCCTGAGCATTTTGTGCATCATCCATATTAATGTTGTATGTAGACTTGCTGTTACCTTCCCTGTGATTAACAGAGTTGTTGTCATTAATTTGGTTTTGGTTATTGGGACCCTGGTCAACCGCAATATCTTGATGGAATTATGAATGAATGAATTATGAATAAATTATGAATTAAGCTTTATGAATGTAATACTGTTTATTGTAACAACACATAGCTATTAATGGTGCACGAAGGCTGCTTTACAACAGTTTTTATACATGTTTTTTACACGTTTTTTATGCATTTTCACATTTATTTTTATCGATGTTTTTGCTTTAATTTTCTGTTTACTACAATATTACTTGAAGAAAGAAATAAGGTGCTATTTGTTTTTAAGTTTTATTGTGTTAATCAATTTAATTAATTAATGGAGTAACAGTTTATCACATGACTGTTTTAATTGACTTTAAATAGGGATGTTGCTTGCATTTCTTGTTTGTTTATTTTTCTGAAGAAGGAGGGGTATTGACCCTTCCAAAAGCACTTAAATAAATCAGTTCTTTTTATTTATAAGTTGAACCTTTGGGCTTAGTTCTTCATTTTTTCGTGGTTTTATTGGTTTGTTGAGCTCTTGTGGTTTGAAGATAATATTCAAGACAGAAGTCTGCAATATATTTGCTATTCTGACAAAACACAGCTGTACCTCTCCTTCCCATGAATCTTTGCCTTCCATGTGCAGTTTGGCTATGGATGCTAAACCTAAGCACATCTAAGATGGTTGACATGGCCCCACATCTCACTTTCTGGAATTCATCTGCATTCTTGTTTTTTCCCTAATATTTTCTGTTGTTATGGCACACTGAGCTCATGCAGGTGCAGAACTTAGATGTAATTGTTAATGATTATCTGACCCTTAAGGATCAGGTCTTGGATGTTGTCAGCATCGCTCACTTTCATCTAAAGAACATTGCCCTTATGAAGAACCGTATTTTACCTGCAGACTCTCTAGTAAAGGTAAATGGCTTGTTTTCCTCTATGTTAGACTACTGGAATGCCCACTACCTGGGATTCTTGGACTGCTTGCAGCTAAAGAAGAATTTCCCAGGTCAGCTATTAACAGGAGTATCTCAACATCACCATAGCAAACTGATTCTCTGTAAATTGTATTGGCTGCAATTGATCACATCATGTATAAAGTTTTGTTCCTAATTTCTTTAGCCTTATATAACCTGGGACCCTCTATCATAAGAAAGTGGTCACTTGCTACCAGACAACCTGCACCCTGTGCTCATCTACTACAAGGCTGTTGAAGGGTCCAAAAGTACATTTTAATCTGTCAGTAGACTGCTGCTTTACTATTCTGTATCCGTACCTCTGGAAATGTCTTCTTGGGTGGTTAAGAATATCCCAGTGCTCACTGATTTTAAGCAGCCTCTGAAAACTTTCTTGTTTAATCTTACTTCTAAAGATGAGCTATTACATTTTGTATAGTACACTACCGTAATTATGTCATTTATTGTATTGCATTGCTTTGCTTTGTTTGAGATATTCATATTTTACTATCTAAATAAATGCTAGTTTGAATTTTTCAAGACATGACATTTAGATGCACTAGTCATCCGGTTAATGGTAGGCACACTAACTTTAAAACTCATCAGGAAGAGGAAGATAATTACCCTTTTTGGAGAACCTAATGGAGTTTACCTAACAAATTGAACAGGGCCATACATGATAATCCAGGTATGAATTGATGTCTACTTCTCCAAAAATCAAGACATGCCGTGAAGGTACCTAAAGTAGTACTTTGTTTGACCTGTAGTGGTAACTTATTCCATAGGCTGGAATACACTGACTTAGGAAAGTAGAACTCAGTAGTCTTGTTAATGTGTTGATTATATCCCTGGTGTGTGTTTGTAGAGACACTGATTTTGATAATATACACGAGATAAATAGGATTGGGTCTTTCACGGCTGAAAAGGTGATACAAAGGTTATATGGGGCGGCTGGTAGCTAATGAGTATAAAGAGAGTTACACGAGGGTATCAGGATAGTTGCAGGATCTAAGACCTTTACATTTCTTGGTTTTCCACTTGAGCCATATACTTGGGTTTTTAAATTCCAAAGGGGCTACTGTATTTGATGAGGGTTTTAATAAGGGAAGAGTACAACTGTAGGATGACTTCTGTGCATATTGAGGAAAGTCACTTGTAAAATAACTGGGCCAGATAGAAGTATTTCCTGACTATGGAGAAAATATGATGATCAAATGACAAAGAGTTGGCAACATATGTATCCAGATCTCTTACAACCCTGTCTGTTTGAAGGGGGGTACTATTTATAATGAAAGAAGAAAGAGAACATTTTTGCATTTAACTTCAGACAGCCTTCAGTACACCAGGTATGTACATACTTCTGTCCTTTCTGCATTTAATTTCAGACACCCTTCAGTACACAAGGTATGTGCATATTTCTGAATAGTGTCCAGCATGCAGTCATCGACAGCCTTTGTCAGCCACACTTCTGAGATATTGGTCTGTATACCTGTAAAATAAATATCAAACAGGAGTGGACATACACCTAATCACTGCAGTACACCACTAATACAACTTTAGGTTTAGAATTTGTACCAGCAACTTTCATAATTTGGGATGTGTTAGATAATCAGTTTGCAATCCAATGGAAAATGTAGGGCACTGACATTACAATTATTTAAATATTCAATTAAACCAAGCATGGAAATTATGTCAGAAGCCAAGATGAGATGAGCAGCTAGCACAGAGTTACCACTGTCTGTAGCGTTTATAATCTGTTCAAAGAAATGTACCATATTTAGGATACATTACCCTTCTTTCACAAAACTGAACTGATTGTGGTCTAGATCAGTTAAGTTGCCTATTTATTTATTTTATTTATTTATTTTACATTTGTTTACCGGGTTAGTCCGACTGGATACATATCCCTTTTCAGCAGAGACCCGGGGAGAAAAGCTCCACATTTAAAGAAAAAAACAGAAAAAACAACAACACTACATAGACATCATAAGGAACAATCATAGCATACAAAGTTCAGGGATACTAGTTACTAATACACTTTATTTAATTACACAAATACATGAGGAGTAAAAGCCCTGATATTAGGGTAGGTTAATAAGTGATGAGGTTAGAGCTTAGGTCACTAGGGGGAAGAATATAAGGTTATTCACAGGTCAATTCTATGGTTATTCGGAGGGGGCCATCTAAGAGGACCCACGTGAATTAGAGAAAAGGTCTAAAGGGGGCCAGAGAGATTATAGGTGGAGATTAATTACATAAGTGTGTGTGGGTGGAAGGCAGTTTTTATGATCAGTCAGGATTTTCACAGGGGCATAACCACTGGGTCTTAAGTAGTGACTTGAGATTAGTTTTAAACTGGCTGAGGGAAGTTGAAAGTCTTAGGTTATCAGGAAGAGAATTCCAGAGCTTTCCGATAGAATTGGCATAGATAGCATCACCTCCTGAGTTATTTGATTTCGTGGTTTGTACCAGGACACTATTAGAAGATCGGAGGCAATTAAGGTTGGAGTAGGGGGTCAGGAGTTTGTTCAGAGAGGGAGTTTTATCAGGTTCCATAATTATTTTAAATGCTTCTACAAGTTGGTTGAATTTAAGAAGGTTAGGTAGTTCTAACCAGTCCAGTTTCTTTAGGTTAAGGCAGTGATGAGTACGGTAAGGTGAACCAGTAACAAATCTAGCGATGTGGTTATAAACGACTGAGAGTTTGTTGAGCTCATTTTTATTGAGGAAAGATAGGACAGGGGAGGCATACAGTAGGGTGGAGAGAAGATGTGACCGTGCTATCGTAAGTTTGGAATATGGAGTAAGAAAGTTTTTGATTCTGTATAAGGAGCCTAGTTTCTTGTTTACTGTCTTAATAGTTTGACTAATGTGAACATCAAATTTGAGCTTGTGATCAATAGTAACACCTAGCAGTTTGGTGTTAGTGACAGGCTCGATGATGGTGCCGTTGATGGATTGAACTTGAAAGGTCGTATTTTTAGAATGTGGTGGATAAAGCCCTATGGGGGTTCTACACGTGGGGAAGATTAGAAGTAGCTTGGTTTTTTGGGGATTTAGGATGAGTTTCCTTTCTGAAAAACATTTTTCAACTGCCGCAAAACAGTGTTGGGTGATTTTTTGGAGATTATGGAGAGAGACATCAGAACAGATCAGAGTGGAGTCATCTGCATATTGAATGCAGGTTGCTTGGGAGATGACTGAGTGTAGGTCATTTATGAATACAGAGAAGAGAAGGGGACCAAGTATAGAGCCTTGGGGAACTCCTATGGTATTTGGTAGCAGGTTAGATAGTGTGCCTTGCCACTGGACTGCTTGTTTTATGTCAGAAAGGTAAGCATTAAACCAACTTAGGGCCAGGTTGTCGAGGTGAAGGGATTCAGGGGTGTGGAGCATTAGTTGGTGATTGACCATGTCAAACGCTTTTGACAGGTCAAGGAAGAGAGCAGAAGTAATTAATTTGTTGTTCCGGTTATTGTTTACTGAATCAACAAAAGAAAGGAGGGCAGTAGTGGTACTATGATGGGGGCGAAAACTATGTTGAGTTTTTGACAGAAGATTGTTAAGGGTGAGGTAGTGTAGGATTTGCTTGTGGACACACCTTTCCATAATTTTTGCTATAGGCGACAATATTGCTATTGGTCTATAGTTAGATGTTTCCGTAGAGGCACCTCCCTTGTGAAGAGGGATGACGTATAATATTTTCCAGATTGAGGGGATGGTGGCCTCAGTGATGGTTCTATTTATCAGGATTGTAATGGGATAGGCAATTACATCAGATGCTAGTTGTAGGTATTCAGCTGGGAGACGATCGGTCGATAGGGTGGATGGTTTGAGTTTCTTTAGTAGAGTTCTAATATAGGAGGTGGATATTGGTTGAAAACTAAAGGCTGGTAGATTCTTTCCAGTAGGACTGGTTAAGGAGGTGGAAGAAGTAGGTAACTGACTGGCTAGTGCCTGAACGGTCTCAGTGAAGAAAGAGTTAAAGGAGTTAGCTATAACTACAGGATCTTTACCTATAAATTTTTCTGGGGTAGGGGTAGTTGATTTCCCAGAATATAGGAGGTTATTGAAACCTGCCCAAAACTTCTTTGGATTATTTTGGTGCTTGTCCTGGAGATGATGGAAGTAATTCTTTTTATCACGGGTTGTATATGCTTTTGTTGAGTTTCTAAGCTGCTGAAATTTGATGCGATCTAGGGGTTCTTTGGTGGTACGCCAGTTTACCCAGGCCTGGTCTCTAAGCTTAATTTTAGATTTGGTGTCATTAGTTAGCCAAGGTGCAATCCTGATTTTGGCTCTGATTGATCGGTTGGGAGCATGAGAGTCCAGTATTTTAAGGAATGTGTCATTAAAGTATGTAACACTCTTATCAGTGGGAAGTGTTTTTAGGATGGACCAGTTACAGGATTTAAGTTCTGTTAGAAATTGTTCAAGAACAAATTTCTTCTTGTTTCTGACTAGCTTATATATGGGAAGGTTTTTACATATCAGCTTATGTTTTATGACAAAGGTGATAAGGTGGTCACTAAGATCATTGGGGAGGGTCCCTGTAGTATAGGTAGATGTGTCTTTATTGGTGAGAATCCAATCAATAATGCTTTCTTTTTGTTGAGAATTACCTATTCTTGTGGGAGATTTTATATTTTGGGAGAAGCCATACAGGTTAATGGGGCGGGGATTTATCTGGTCAGAGTACTGGGACCAGTCAAGATTGAAATCACCTACAACAATAGTTTCTTGAGGGTAGTTAGAGGTGAGCCAGCTTAGGATTTGCTCCACAGTTTCTAAGTTTTTCCCTGGTGGGATGTAGACTACAATGCTCTTTTGGTTGTTTAGGCAAATTTTTAGGGCAATTAGTTCCATATTGGTGACCTTAGGGGGTTGTGTAGGATTTGTAATGATATTCAGGGTACTTCTAAACATTACTGTTATTCCTCCCCCTTTTTTTTTATCCGATCAACCCTGAGTATATTGTATCCAGGTGGAAGAATTTCTTCGTCCTTAGTGGATGGTTTGAGCCATGTTTCCGATAGACACAAGATGTCTGGGAGATGAGTGGCTATCATAGCATGTAGATTATGTATTTTGTTATTTATACTTCTTAGATTGAGATGGAGGATGAGGAGGGAGCTAGCAGGTCTTTGAGTTAGGATGGAGGTTACAGAGTCTGAATCAAAGGATGGGCCTGGGTTGGGGTGAATATCACCATCTTGGTAATACTTGCTTTCAGATGGTCAAAGAGTCGTAGAAGTTTACTTAGTATCTTCAGACCTGATTTTGTAGTGGTTATTTTAGGGTAGCGCTGAGTGAGATACACACTTTTAGGGTGGAATGTTGTAGTGGTGCAGTTTAAAGGTGAGATCTGATTCAAGGGAGGAGTTAGATGAGAGCAGGTGTGACCATTTGGGAAGTGAATACCCAACAGTGTTTGGTTTTCATAGCATGATAATAGATATGCAATCATTAGGAGAAGAGGTAGAGGTGGAATGATGAACTTCATTGTTTTGCTGAAGTAGTAGAGAAAGGATGGTTAATATTATGTGAGGGCCAACTAGCTGATTAGTGATTAGCTGGAAGTATGGGAAGAGGTAAATTAACTGGAGGGAGGCTATGATTCGTTCAGAGATTAAGTGGGGTGGGATTAAGGACCTAATAAATATAGATATAGTGGGGGCGGGTGGGATATGGGGGCAGGGTGGGGAGCGGAGCGAGCCCGGGTGTAGCGAGGGCGAAGCGGAGCGGGGATACACCGGACAGGAGTTTACAGGGTCCTAAAGTCAGCTGCCGGTAAGTACAACATCTACTAAAGTGGAACAGCTAATTCACTGTATTCAGTATTTAATTTTGAACACTTTAGTAGAGTTGGGTTGGGTTTTGTGTCTACTACTAGGTTTAGCAAAAGCTATATTTCAGTATAACAGTAGTAGATGTTATTTACACTATTAGTTATATGTAGTTCGGACAAGGGCTGCCAGAATAAGTGAGAGAGGTACTGTTTTGTCCCTGTATGCGAGACGCTTTACAATAGTACATAGATGTTATGAGGGTATTATTTTACCCTAATTTCTTGGGGAATTAGTTGGCTGGGAAAGAAGTCCTTTTAGCCTGCTTGTGCATTCGCACCACAGTCCCTCTGCGCCTCCACCGGATGTTTAGGAGCCACGCGGTCAGTGTATAAGGGGCTGTTTAAGATAAGATGGAAAACATAGGTTATACTAAAGGTAATGTAGTGTTTTAGTTTAGGAATACCTATGACTTATGCAGTGTAATTCAAGTATTTAGAGATAACTAGCAGAGAGGTTATTGTCAAGGTTCAATACAAAGCCACTCAAATATGCATGTGTTAGGCAACGAAAACATTCAGTTCAGTTAGAAAATATAAACAACATAAGCATCAGTCAATCCTGGTTTGTAGCAGGTTAATGATACAGCTATAGATTTGTTAAATAGGTAGTACAAATCACTACAAGAAGCAGAAACTCATGTGACCTTAATCAGTTCCACTACGCCTAACAGTCCCCTAGTAGCTGAAATGTACGCTTTTAGGTAATAGAAACAAGTGTCGCTAAGTCCAATATTCCACGTGGCAATCTGCGTATCAGTTAAGTTAAGCAACTAAGCCTCAGTGGATTTACACTATTAATATACAAGATATGGATAGAACAGCATTGCCAACTTCCTATAATAGTTACAATTACACTGGCTACGATAAGATTGTACATAAAAAGCTGTCGCTAAACCTCACTTCAAATTCTGTACAGGAGCTGCTAATTATACAGTAAAATAAATCAACAAGGTCAAAGCTCGAACAAGTCTTAACCATATGTAGAAATGTAAAGCAGCAAGTGAATATTCAACTGAAGCTCTTATAACTCAAACTACATTTTGTATTCAAGTATATTCAGTAACACGCTGTCGTTAGCGTTAATGCTATAAACGCCTCAGTAAGATATGGCAGCAGTTCAATGAACAGTTTACTGTTGCATGAGCAAATTTGGTCAAATGCAGGCACAATAGGACAAAAAATACAGGTTTATCCTTGTAAATTGCATACCTTGAGGCAGGAGCTGGCGACTGAGCAGGGAGACACAAAACAGTACCTTTTTGTTTGTTTTAGATTTTAAATTATATCTGCTTAAATGAGCTCTGCTACAATACTTTTCATGGCATTGCATTTAAGACTGGTGAGGCTAATGGGGCTGTGATTACCTCGGTCCATAGAGGGAAGGGTCTATATCATGGCATTGAAAAGGACGTTAATCATATGGCTTAAAAATCTAAAATGCCATTAATCAAAGTCGCTCTTGTAGGGAGTTGTGCCCACTACATCCCCTGCTAATTTTATATACCAACTCAGAGATCATACTACAGTGAGGAAAAGTCAAATTTTCCGATCTTCATTGTACCTTGATCTCACAATACACACCTCGATGAACAGCATTTTTGATATTAAAGCCGTTCGATTAATGTCCTTTTCAATGCCATGAGATAGACCCTAGAGGAACCTGCACTGTGTAGAGAGGTACACTAGCTGTTCTGCTGGCATGTTGAATATGCTGGATTTAGCAGTTTAAGTACAGGCTTAGATAGTGCATACTTGGCACTGATGACAGTACAGACTGATATGTTGTCTGCTTCCATGGAATAATTATTTGTAGCCTTTGACAGGGATTCTAGAACTTATTCCAAAGTGATTTCCATGGAAACTAAATTGTCAGGTATCATGGAGGCAATAACATGAGTGGTACAGGTGGGTATTGTGTCCATATGAATGGTCTTCAGGTTTGACTGTGCCTTAAATGCCATCATGTATTGTATACATGCTATGGAGATAAAGCCCCATATGTGCAGAGGTTTTGTGAATGGCGTGGACAATGTAACTAGTCTGATGGGTGTTGCATGCTACAGGTTTGACTAATAATTTTGCAATCTTCTTTCTTCAATGAACCTGGTGACTTCAGAGTTATAATATGTATTTTAGGAGGGTGTAAAGGCACTTGTAGAGGTGTATCTATAAAATCCTGGTTATGGGTGTGGTCGTGTATGGGTTCTGCATGTGTCTGCAGCACGGTGAGTTGTGTTACATGTGGTAAATGTATCATGCTTGATGACAATGTCAGTTTTAGGTTAACAGAGTCATCAGTTTGGATAAAGCCTTCTACAGGGAAATAGATTCAACAAATATTTTTCTTCTCTCTGTTAATGTACGTATGTCTGCAATTAAGATTAAACTTATTGTATGATTCAGTTTATGTCCAGTGTTATGACAGGAATAGTGCTTTCAACAATACCTTTACAAATAAATAATAATAGTTTATTATATGTTGATTGGGTTAATCCCACAAGGCTAGTGGCCTCTTTTTAGGGGAGACCCAAGGTGGTATGAGGAAATTTATTTGGAACAGTTGGGAACCTCCCTTATTCTTTTTGAGAGGTGCCATGGGATCTTTGACATTCACCTGAGTTACCACCAACTCAAGCAGATGGGATGTCATTTTCACATCTTATCTGAACAGTGACACTCTCAGAGGAGCAGCACTTCCTTATGCTGTATTAAAGTGGCAGCAATCTATCCTGCATGGGAATAGAACCCACAGCCTTCTGCATCAAAGGGGAGCATGTGACATGTGAAACTACTAACAGTGCTGTTATTGCTATTGTAGTTGTCACTTTAACTGCTTCAATTTAAATACTAAAGTTTTCTTAGAATCAAATGTTTGTTAGTAAATGAAAAGTATTAAATTAAATCAGCTAAGCAAAAACATGGTGAGACCATAATATGTTCAGTACTGGAAAAGAAACTTTTACTTTAATAGTGGCTTGTTTTTTAACTTTATCCTGCTTGCACTTTTTATAAATCATAATGAATGCTGTTCACATAAAGAAAACTTCTGCTACATCACCTGACAGTACCTGACAATGGCTGGTAGCTAGATAAAGTAAAATGTTAATAAGCACTAAATTTAGGGCATGACTCAAGAAAATGGAAAAGATTATCTTTATCTGTCTTGCCCTTTGACATTTATCAGACAAGTCTATAATACATTTTCTTTAACACATATGTGCATGTGTTTCATCGTGCCCTTTGACATTTATCAGGCTGGTCTGTAATATACTTTAACAATGTTGCACATGCTGCAGAATATGTTACTTTTGTTTTCTTAGGTCATATGTACGATTTTTAATTCAAAATTAAAAACAGTGATCGCATCACTTTCACAAACTTTTATTAATTAGATACAGTGTATCAGTGATTATGAGTCATGTTCATATTATATTAGTGAAGATATTTTAAAGGTAAGAACGCTGCCTGCAACAAATGTGCTTGAAATAGTAGATACAGTTTTCACAGTTGTCTGTCTTTTTGCAATGACTTAAAAATCATTAATTTAATACATCAGTCAGTTTCAGTAACAGACATGATTTTCCATGTTATAGAAGCCCAACCATACTAGAATTATGCTATATTTTTACATTAGAAAGAAAAAGAGAAATTTATGGCAAAGAGAGCATTCTTATCTCACTGTATAGTAAATGGAAATGAGTGATATGAGAGCACCATTACACAGTCCTAGATGTACGTAGGACCAGTTACCTGATTTCAGTAGCCATCTTATTTGAGATACATGATAATGGCATAACTGTCTCTGTGGAGATGTCCTGCACAAATGATAATGCATGGTCCAACCCAGGCCATAAGCAGTATTTTAGTAACCAGAAAGCACATTTGGAGCATATGCAAGAGGAGGCAGGACTGCATTTTGTAAAACAATGAAATTAGAAGGTAGTTATGATTAATTATGATTATCACAATGGCACCACAGAACCAACCTGCATTAAAACAGGCTTGCATCAACAAGTTCTAAATCTCGCAGCAGGGAGGTGCTGTCCAGTAGAGTAATAAAATGAAAAATGCAAGGGGACATACAGGGTAGTATTTCTACAAGTTTTACCATTAAATGTCATCTAAGCCATGGAGTATATAAGACCCATAATGTGGTAGTGATGCTGTGAGCAACAATAAACTTAGCAAATTAATCATCATAGTGTCCCTGGAACTTGTCCTTAACCAGACACAGCTGGAGCTCATGCAGCATCTGATACTGTCATTGTCATGATATGGTAGTGACCCTAGCTCCTCTGTTGTGCCAAATGAATAGCAATTCTTTATAAACTGCAGATAAGCTTGACAGGAGAACACAGCACTTACATTAATAATGATCTATCCCCCACAGCGCTAAGCTTTGCTTTAGTGTCACTCTGTGCACTGTGTGCTATTCTCACACACAATCAATACTTTATATGCCAACATTCAGAACCATGATCCATATGCTGGCATACGAAATAATCAGTACAGGATACATTGGTGCATCAGGGTTCTGAATTCCAAGATCCGCATACGGCTGGTAATGATATAATTTCATTTATGATATATGATATTACAGAATGTTTCAATAAAGGTTTCTATATCACATATATCAGTTTTACCAAATAGAGATAATATTTTCTAAATACGAATAGTAATGTGTTTTCTGTGCTTTGTTGCAAACATAGCAATTGCTTATATTATCTTTCAGAAGGTTTTATTCATCTGCACATCCTTAAATGGAATCTCCAATGGTGGTTTCCATTTTTTTGAACAGTAGTTCATTGGATCTGTTTACAAAGTTTCACATCTGGCAATATTGTGAGGTAACTCTTTCTAGCAAATAAGACTTGGAGTTCAACCACTTGATATCCGCTTTCATTTGACATAAATTAACCTAAAACACTAGTCCTAACATTTCCAGTGGGTACATGTTTGATATATATATATATATATATATATATATATATATATACATTTTCATGTCTATGTTGCAAAAGATTTATTCAAGTGTAGTGTAGTATGGATTAATCCAAAGTGCTGGACCCCAGAATTCATAACATTGCATATCAGGATCAGGAAAATAACAGAACAGCACAAAATACCGATAAGACAGACAGTCGACTGAAAATACATCGTGACTCATTTCATCATGTAATCCATCTTCCTGTTCTATATTTCCAAGAAATAAATATGTTACTGTACACCAAACATAGCAGATCTGAAAAAAGGTGAATCTAGATGCTGGTATGGCTCACATGAGAGGCAATATACTACATTACGAATATTCAGACTTGAAAACAAATAACTTACAAAACCGCATTGAACTTGCTAACATTAATGCATTAGTAGCAATTCACAAATAATAGTGTGCTAAAACGAGCTAGGAAATAAATCAAAATCCCACACAAAGAGACAGTGCATAACATTTTACATAACATTATGTCATCAAAAAGACTAAAAATGAGCTTTACAAATCAGAGTCCTGGTATGTATACACTAAACATTATCCTTTTGCAAAATATGTGTAACAATGTAACTTAAACTGCATATCTTCAGTGCATTCAACTCATGTCTCTCATCAAATGGTTCATTTCAGTAACACACTAAAAATGCAGCAAGTTCTTCCATTTAACAGGTTTTTAAAGGTAAGAAACATATGTTTAAACAAACCTGTTAATAAAACTAACACAATCACTCTCCATTCATAGAAGCAGCAGTTTTTATCACTCACTGCAATAGATATTATTCTCTTTTTATAAACTGTGTAGGTCACAGGTTTACCTGCCATTGCTCATGGATGTATGAAGAGGTCATCCTCTTTATTGTAACACTGCCAGCACAATAGTGTATGACACTGAAAATTTAACATCACCTGCAAGGGGGTCCCAAATTAATGGATGAAGATATATTACACTATACAGAATACTGGATTTAGTATTTGGATAAAGAAACGGACTTCCAACAAGCAAAATCATCTATGCCTAACTTATTATATAAGGTAGTTATCATTCTCACTGCAAACCATCATTACTTTGGAAATGTACAACCCACACACCTGCTATCATCATGGAAAACTGTAAGAAACTATGTCATATATTTTCTGGATATGTAAAAAGATGCAGCCTTTTTTAGAAAGAAATTGAAGGTGAAATACATGTCCATCAGCATCTGGAGCATTCATTAATTCTTTAACTATAGGTTTGCCTGTGTGAGTGAGTGAGTGAGTGAGTGAGTGAGTGAGTGAGTGAGTGAGTGAGTGAGTGAGTGAGTGAGTGAGTGAGTGAGTGAGTGAGTGAGTGAGTGTGAACATGCCTGCGTGCATGTGTGTGTGTGTGTGTGTGTGTGTATTAATTTTAAATGAGAAATTTTTGGAAGTAAATCAAATTCAGTCATGGTGCTTAATACCATATATCCTCCAATCAGTGGGCAGAAGGGAGACTGGGAAAATCTCCAAAGAGTGGTGTTGAGTGAGGCGACCCAGAATATAATACTGTTTGATCTTGCTGTTCTTTCTTTGATATCTCTAACTATTCCTTAATGTGCTGGCTCAGTTCACGGGAGACATGCAGTGCTTCCATGAGACACACACTCCCACGTTCTTGTTGACACATTCCTCACCTGTCTTGCCTCAAAAATAAAATGTACCAGCAGCATCACTCTGATATCACCATTGTTGCTGATATGCTTGATGATGGGTTCCCAGCTTAGCCCAATTTACCAGCTGCCCCAGACTACTGCCTGATTAGCAACTTGTTCAGTGTCATACAACAGGTAAATAGAAGTTTGGGAATTAAAATCTGGACTTCATGAAATACTTGTTAAAAGCTCATACCCTTAGTCCCCTGCTCTGTGTGTCAGATCAGTAATCTACCAGTAGACCTGAGGGACGGGTTAATAGAGGGAGTGGAAGGGTTCACAATATCACAAGAGGAGATTCCCAATCCCTTCCCACCCAGCCAAGGCAGCCCCACCTGAGAGAAGTGCCAGGAGTGGGGAGCTGATCATCAGTCATAACACAGGGCAAACACAAACAAATAAATAAAATCAATTATAATAAAATAAAATAAAACACAGCTAAGTAAAATAAAAAGTGCTAACCTTTGCAAATATGTGAGTGTCTGCTGAAAGTCTGAGGATTAAAAATATGTTCTTCATAGCAGCAAAACTGAAAGTACAAACGTGAGAATACACTTGAAGTCTGAGGTTGTTGCTACCCTTACTACAGCACTGTCTACCTGGGTTCGATTAGTGCCTCACACATCTAACAAAGTGGCAGGGAAGGATGTGTTTCACCATCCACGGGGGTGGGTGGTTCCACAGGATTGTTCGGTGATGATCTCTGGAGGAGACTGAGGACGGCATTCTAGGAGGTGTGTACCAAAGGGGGGAACAGTGTAGGGATAAGGCTGAGCTGTTATGGAGGTGGAGTGATACTCTGCATGTCGCCATTTTATGTCCACCCCTCTGATGTACCACAAGGGACCAAATAAAAGGGGTGAGTAACAAGGGAGGATGGCAAGTAAAAATAGAATCCCACTGTAGATGTGAATAGCCAGACTCCTAGGATGTCATCAAGTTTAGTTAAGAAGGAGGATTGTAGACCCAGCAAGAAACTTGAATCATGGGTAGGGAGCCATGCAATGATGTAGCAGGGAGAAACAAATCCCTGCCCCCCCAAAAAAAATTGAGGTTGTAATATCACATGATATATATATTACCTACTTTAGGGTACAACAATCTCAGAGATCATATTTATAATTCTCAGGGTTGTAATATGTGTACACCTCAATAGGGACTGTAGGGTCAAAGCTACCTTGCCAATAAATATGCAAAAGTGCAACAGCAAATTACTGAATGCACTGTTTTATTTTATTTAGTTTGAGGCTCAGTTTATTTTTGAAGTATCAGTGCTTATACACTCATATCTTGATCTATAAGGATCCCATATAAATACCTTTTGTCGTATACACTACTCACAGGTTCATAGTAAGTTACTAGGCTAATGGCCATAGGGCCTTTACAAGCCTAGCCATGTAATACCCTTGTTCCCTAGTTGACCATGGTTAGATAGCCATTATAAGTGCAAATCAATAATTAGCACAAACTGCACCTGCCCATGAGGGACATAGGTGCCACACCTGGGATGAGTTTATGATCTCTGATCCAATTGTCAGTGCTGCGCTTAAATAGGGTCATTGAGAAGCTCTGCTTCACATGAAGTAAGACTTTATTCCAGAGGAGTGGCAATTTCTGGGAGACATATCTGTCTCTCCAACATGTTCTGTTTATGTCACAGGCTAGGTTAGATCTATGGAGCAAGGGACTCTTATCCCATTTGATTTGCGGACATGCAGCATTTCCATTAGGGCAGTGTAATAGATTGCTTAGTAGGCCCGGCACAGGTAGCATCTCAGCAGCCTGTAAGATACAGAGCACAGAGGCAGGACCTTCAGTCTTTCCATGTAGGTCATGTTTTGGAGGCCCTGAGTTTTCTTGGTCAGAATCCTCTATGATCTCCAGTTGCTGCAGGTGTCCGGTAAGGTACATGCAAAAGGGAGCATTGTACAAAATTAGTGGTCTGATGAACATTAAGTATAGAGGAGTTATAACAGTCTTAGCCTTTTAGCCTTGGAAGTGATGCCCTTACTTATGAGATGTGCAATGTAGAAGGCTATCCTTACCAATGCGGACACATGGTGATTGAAGTTGAGATTGCTATCAGCTTGTGTTCCCAAGTCTCTCACCACTGTGTTTGAACTTAGGGGAGTGCTATCTATTATGTAATTTGTAGGGTCTACTTCTTTGCTAAATGGGATAATGATGCACTTTTTCATGTTTAGTTGTAGTTTGTGGGTATGGCACCAACCAATAGTCTATATTAGCCCCTTTTGTAATCTGTTAACATCATTGGGGGATTTAAAAATTGCACCCAGTTTGCAGTCATCTGTGAACTTCGTAAACCACAGGCCATCTACTTTCACCTGGATGTCCAAGAAGTAGATCTGTGGTACACCACTGGTAACTGGTCTACCGGTAGAGGTGGAATTCTCAACTTTGACAGTATGCATTCTGTCATTGAGCCAGTTTGCTACCCATCTAGTGATGTATAGGTTAATCCCCAGCTGGCAGAGTTTGTCAATGATACCTGAGTGGCAGATTGTGTAGAAAGCCTTTGCTAAGTCAAGATAAGAGATATGTACTACTTTGCCCTCATCCAGGGCTTTGGTGAAATTCTCAAAGAAGTCCACCAGATTTAATAAGCAATACCTGCCCTTAATAAAACCAAACTAGATTGGGTCAAGAGTTTGGAGGTCACCTATGTCCTTGTTGATAAGGTCCATGACGATTCTTTCCATGGTCTTGTAGATAAGGCTGGTTAGGCTTATAGGTCTATAGTTCCCAGGGTCAGTTGATGGATCCTCTTTGTGTAGGACGGTTACTGTCCCTGCTCTCCACTCTGCTGGAATAAAGTCAGTGCTCAGCCTCATCTGTTAATATGCAGATGAAAGAGGCATTGTTTAAAAACTGATGCACAGTGATTGCAATCTTGATTCAATTCATCTGCTTATAATACATTACATTGCATTAGCTTGACATCTCTGTTTAAAACAGTGACCTGCAGTTCTGGTTGAAACACTTGGTTGGAGGTCTGCAGGATGTAAATCATTCATAGTTCACAGGTAACTATTAGGCTAGCTGCCCTTGTGGCCAGTTTTAAGCCTAGTGAATTTATCTTTCAAAGATGAAAAAGCAAACATTGTAACTTGTTTCTGCAAGGCAAACACCTTAAGTATTACACCAACCCCCATCTAATCAGTCTGCAGACTATTATATGGCTAGCCAATAACCAGAGAGTAAACAAGGGTGAGAATCAACCCCTGTACCTTGTGTGTGTGTGTGTGTGTGTGTGTGTGTGTGTGTGTGTGTGTGTGTGTGTGTGTGTGTGTGTGTGTGTGTGTGTGTGTGTTTGTGTGTATGTATGTGAGGTAAGCACCTTAACCATTAAGCCACCCTCCAACTATCACAAGGTTAACTGTTGCCAATAATTGCTATGCATACACTGCAGTTTGTTTCATCGAGGCATTTCCTTATCAGATATAATTTCTATATACTTGTCTGGTACATTAGTGAAGCTTTGACAGTTTGATAATTACATCTTTTGCAGAACCGAAACTTTGAAACTGTTTCTCTGGCTTCCAGTTAGTTGTCCTGCACTGAGCAGTCAAATGGGAATTACTACCTGATGACTGGTAGGTATTCCTTCTCTTTGTAGCTTGACTTTTAAATAACAGTGAGATTACCATTTTTGGAAGATTGTTGCATGCTGTTTGTAAATGTTTCTCCTTTCCCTACTGCTGTTTGACCATAGCATTGGTGTTTACAGGTCAATGAGATGTGGTTGCTCTTACATTGTACATGGGGTTTGTAAGTGAGCTTATCCTTCCAGCAAAAAAATATATATATCTTTTTATAGTTTGTGTGGGAAGGATGCAATGCAGCTGTTTGTCAATGAGTTCTGATTGAGTGTTTCTGTCAACAACTGTGCCTTGGTGATTCATAAGTAAAACATTCCAAATAAATAATTTCACAAGGAAAATATAAATATAAAATAAACATTTTTTTCTGTTTTTTTAACCACACAAAGCAGTGACTGGAAAGCACAAAATCAGAACATATTGGCACAGGGCAAATTTACAAATGGTAATTGTCTGCTCGTCTAACCTCTCATTACACAGTACTGCTCAAGTACAGTTTAACTGCATTTTGACAGTTGTGTAAAGAAATATAATCAGTGAACTCACTCTCTAGGTACAAAGGCATGTCTGTAATGTAGGTAATTGGGTGTGATGATTTTTGAATATATTCATTCATAATTATGTAGTCAATCATTTTCCACAAAGGTTAGATGAAGGTTATGGAAATTGCTAAATTAGTATCACGGATCTGAGGTCATATCCTACTGATTAGGGATGGTTATCATTACTTTGCCAGAGCTAAGGCCAAAATACGTTATCAATAGTTCTAACAGCACAGCCTTAGACTTAGTATATACATCTAGGCATATTTGAAGTACAGTCCTGCCCATAAGAGGATGATGGTGAAGGAGGAGCAGAGCTCCATTTGATATGTATATGGGTTAGGACAGGGCAGTTAGCTGACAACAGACTCAACATTGACTTCAACTTGTACTATTTTGTTTTAGATAGCTGAGGACTGAAAATGTGCCTGCAACACAGAATAAAAAGCAGCACCAAAACAGTAGACATAGTTTATAATTCTGATAATTCTGTCCTACTAAATAGGATAGAATAATGTTACTATGAAGTTCTGTGGTTTGGGATTTTTAATTTTATTTTTGGCAGCTATCTGTTCAGAGGGTAACAACTGAGTGATCTATTCCTTCTTGGGACTAGAACTGGTAATGGAACCCAGTCTTTAAGAAAGCCATAATAGTTTCTTGGTGATGGCCTATGTCTCCATCACTAGCAGTTCACTGAGCATGCTTGTTTATGGTAGGGCCTGCTATGTTTTCCCACCTTGGGGGTGTGTATCATCTGATACATCCCAGCTGGAATGCTAATGCTTATCATAACTTAACAGAGCCTAGCATCCATCTTCAACCAGCATAATGCATGATGTACTCCTACACGATCATGTGAGGCAGAGGCAAAGCTGAGTGAGCTGCTCCCTTCACCCTCTAGTGGGTAACCCAACACTGGCCACTCCCTATGCCCCTCTGTGGTTAGTTCCTGTAGCAGTACCTCTGGTAATTGGACTACTAATTGTACTCAGGTTTTATGGGTCATAGTCAGGCTTTAATCTATCTGGAACTTGAGGCCATGAGGTCATCTTTTAATGAATTTAAGCTTAAATGAATGCTGAAAACTTGATGGTTCAAAGCCACTTTTGCTGATGTGAGGAAGCAGATTTTGGTATTTTTTTTTTTTTGGGAAGTTTGCCATTAATAAGTCCTTGTAAACCACTACCTTGAAAAAAGTTTGTATCCTAAATGTAAGAGCAGTCATCCAGTTATTCAAATGAGTGATAATGTAATCTTTAGTACCAAAAATATATATAGCTGCAATGGCTGCTTTATCAAAAATCTTCTAAATCCACATGTATTTCATAATTCCTGTGATAGTGTATAGCAAAACAGAATCTCACATTATACAGCAGCTTGCCACATTTCACTGTGTTAATTTCCAAGCAGGAATCGTGGCATACTGAAGACATATTTAGGTCTGATCCTGTATACCTTTCTGGTATAGAGTTGAGTAAAACAGCAGTGATTACTTAATAAAATCTGTCTTATATGAAGTTATGTTAAATAGGAATCTGACTAAGGCAATGCCACTCATGTAAATATACTGCTCAAGTCATTCTTATAGTAATATACTTTTCCACTGATACCCCCCAAATTAAAAAAAGTGTTATACTGAGGTAAATAGCATCATAACTGAAAAAGGAGTTATGTTAGTGAAACACAATAATCAAGAATTTTTAGATTTCTTATGTTTATTTGGCATGTGAAATTAATATATTGTTTTAATATGAAGCACAAAATTGCATTATTTAGTTAAATATTCGCGCTCTCATTTAGGTGACCACATAGAGTATCTTTTTTTCTTTCTTTTTCATTAAGGAAGGCTAGGAGATTTTGTTGTCAGATTTGAAATATATATGGTGAGTATAATATAACAAAAGTAAAACTGCAATCAATATGTATGAGTCAAGGTGCATTCAAGCAGTGTAGTGTATTTCAATTAATAGTAGCAAGTAACCATAGACGCCTATAACTATTAGTAATTAACAATTAATAATAGTGATATGTGTGTCATAAAAAAAACAGAAAAATGAACAGCAGTTATAACAGGCATAAAATGAACATGATCTGATATGCAAATTAAATAGTTCAGAGAAGTCATGGGTGCCCGACCCATAGATCCAGGGGGAGGGGGAGCCCCCCACTTTTACAGCTGCAAGACCTGTCTGGAAAAATTAATGAAGTGGTGTTTTCACGCTAACATGGATTCACGTGTGGAAGTTAAACTGACTAAACTAGCTGTTCTTGTTCTCTTATTGCTCTGTGTTACAGGAGTTATGCTGTCACTGTTCTGTTGGTGTTGCCAGAGTGTGTGTGTGTGTGTGTGTGTGTGTGTGTGTGTGTGTGTGTGTGTGTGTGTCTGTGCCCCAATTAGGTATACCGGGTGGTTAGTGTTACTCAGGCTCAAACAAGAGCCTGAATTCTCCACCCATACCACCACTTGTGATTCAGGGAGTTGAGTCCATAGCTCTCAACTGTCCAGATTTTTACAGAATATTTAGCTCAAACTTTTTGGTCTGTTCCTCTTAAAATGTGTGGTTTTATGGCAAATCAATGAGAATTGAATTCACTAAAGAATGATAACCCTTTAAGTTTCAGTCTTCCTATCTTTCAGGAAACACATGGTAACACATAACTCTTTATTTTAGCAACTTTCTAAGATTATACAAACAATATTTAAAATGTGTCCCTGGTTTGGGGCCTTTGCCCCCCCCCCCAAATAAATTTTGTCTTTTTACAGATGTCTTGTGCTGTTAAGTTGAGAGATTTAGTTGAGTGTCAAGTGGATTTTACAAAGAGCTGAGAGCTTCAGGGGAAGAGAAGTTTAGTGCTACTTATACTGAACCACTCATATTGTTAGTAGCACAACAGGTAGTATCCTTGCTTTTGATGCAGAAAGCTGTGGGTTCTACTCCCACAGTACGCAAATGGATCATTGATACTGTACTGTGTTGTACTTTAAAGGGAGTATGTTGCAGTCCTATAAATGTCCTCCTTTGGAGGAGTTACCTAGGAACTATGTTTCTGTTATCAGTTTGCCATCCATTCCCCATTGCAAAATTACTAGCTTATAATTTTTTAATGCAGTGTAGGCAATTTGTTCTTCAAGGGCAAAAGGCACTTTATTTGTAGATGAAACAATGAAATATAAAATTGTTTGCTAGCAGGAACCTCTTCATTAGTTACAGATCCCTTTAATGTGGAATTATTTAGATGACTTAACATCTGCAGAGATTTTACATATTTACTGATATTGGTGAATTGTAACGACAGAAGTCTGAGTGGCCTTTTATGGTTGAAATTTTCTGAAATGGGTAGTTTTATCATTATTGGTTCATACATTTTTGTTCCATTGCTTACTAGAAGACTGTTTCAAACTACAAATGTAAAACACAGTCTAACAAGTGGTGCTGTATTATACAAGGAATGTAATTTAATACCATCAGGTTAATACAATCAAGAAGGTGAATCAAAGAATGCATATATGTCTGCTTGCTCACAGGATGCAGGAGATCAAAATAGGGGAAAAAATCAGTCACCAATGGAGTCCCCCAGGGTTTGCTGCTGAGATTTTTTCTGTTTGGCATATACATCTCAAAAGTAAAAGGAAATACCAAAGGGCTTTGGCCGACTAAATTTGAGATGACTGCAAGCTAGGAGCAGTTATTGAATCCCGAAATGACTATGCAGGAAGGTTTGTCCCAAACAGTAAATGGTGCCAGAATCATAAATTGAAACTAAACTTCAAGAAATACATTATCATATCCTTTGAGAAGTCATCTACTCCAGGGAACTGCCAAACTGACAATGGCCCCTGAGAACTGACCCAGTTGTTTGGCATTTGAAAACTTGTGTGTACAGTGACTTAACTTTTGACCAATATGTGCCCAGAGTCATAAGATAGTCTTTCTATATCGCACAACTTATAAACAAATTGATTGTGACTAGATCTAGAGATGTTATTGTCCCTGTTTACAAAGCCCTCATTAGGTCAATAATTTTGCATAATGCCCACTTTGGATAAACTGCTGGTCCAAACCCACAAAGCTAATAACTCTGCTGGTGAATCCCTGTTTGCCAACTTTGTTGGCAAAACCTGGAATTCGTTGCCAAACTATATAACCCTACAATCCTCCAAATGTCTCTTCAAAAAAACACCTCAAACAGTATCTCAAAGCGAATTGGCTATGCCCATGCACCAGCCCTGATTAAGTTATAAACTAAAAGCGTATTCTGTAATTATCATAACTTGTAACTATGTCACCAAGCTCTGCTTCCAATCTGATGTCTCTTACTTTTAATTGTGTCTGTCCATGAGAATTGTGAGTCCCTACTAGGGAACACTACTAAGCCATTGTAAATAATCACTTTGTTTTTATAATTGTTTGCTAACTTCTGTGTAATCTATGTAAGTTTGTCTATGGGGAGCTTTTCTCCATGGGCCTCCGCTGAAAATGGACATGTATCCAGTTGGACTATCCCAGTAAACAAATGTAAAATAAATAAAAATAAACTAAATAAATAAATGTATCTGTCCAGGCATGTATCTGTCCAGACCCATGCAACAATTGGAATACCCACAGAGATACCTTACTAAAAAGATACAAGTCTTGCATGAACCACCTCAAATATTTATCACTATACTCTGTATCCTACAGAGTGCTTAGAGGTGACATGTCTGGCATACAAGGCATCCTATGACCTAATAAAGCTGGACCTACTGAACTTCAGGAAGTCATATGGCATCAGAAATACTTAGTCCAGGTATCTAAACTGAATCTTGTGGAGAGGTGGATATATGTCATACAGGCTACCACTGTTCCAGAACAGACTATCCATTCAAGTAAAACAAAGCTCATCCCTGTCCATATTCGAGTGCAACTTGGATCTAAGGATGGGTAATAGAAAATGTACTCCAGGATTGCCCCTCATGCCACTAATGGATAGAGGCAGTTCCTAAATGCTGCATCCCTTACATGGGTCTCTTCAAATTATTTATAGTATGATCACATTTATTCTCACTAGGGCTAATATACAATTAACAGCCATGGGATAGGTAAGACCAATTAGGAAATGTTAATTCAAGCACCAAAAGGGAAACTGGCTAAGCTTAAAATGTTCTCCAAGTGAACATATGTTGTAGTAGTAAATAGTTTTAAAAAATTGCCCTTTTTAGATCACTAAGTGCCTCTCTCACTCCCCCCCCCCCCCCCAGTCTTCAACAGCTTCTGGCACCTCTGAGAGAAGTATTTGTTTCGCAGCATCACATGAGCATTATCTTAAGTCCTCCTGTGAAAAGCAAGAGAAGTCAACAATTTTTCTTATGAATTATCTACTATCCCATTTAAAGGAGTAACATTCCAGGTGTATACTTCATCAGTTATGATAAAATATCTATAAATTTGTATCATTAAACATGAAGTCATAGAGATATTCATTAGAAAAACTGGGGCAGATGCAATATGTGCACTAGAGAACAAAGCAGCAGAATGCCAGAGAAGACATCTAATTAGCATTTGTGACGGGCATGCATGTTGAAGTTCAGTGCAGACATTTAATAAAATGGACTGTTTTTGAAGGTGAACGAGAAGCTGAATCATGTTAAATTATAGGCATTATAGCAAAGTGGCTAGTGGAATTTTTAATACTGTTATGGAAAGTGTATCGCTAATGTCAAAGCAGAAGACCCAAATAATCACTCTGAGTTCTTTTCTGCATACTTGTAGCAGTATTGAGGGGATATTCATTTTGTATCAGTCAAAGCCCATAGCTTCACAGGCGTGTACTAGACTAATGACCACTTACGTCTTTGTAAGTCTAACCATGCATCATGAATCTCTATCAAGTTCTGTTACCCTTGGTAATTATAAGCAGGGGGTTGGGAGATGAAACATTTACAAGTAGGGGCCTGGGAAATGATCTGCCTTTTGTCCATTAGCCATGAAGCCCTTTCACCTAGGAAGTCAATTAATCCAAGGCCAGCCCTGCTTTAGACGTGTTTTTAAGCAAGCCATTGCTAAGCATGCTTGTGTCTATTTCCAGAAATAAGCACTCTGTGCAATATGGTGGGATTATTTTTTTTGTAAGAAGGATAAGAAAACTTGCTGACATACATTTAGTGAGTTGATTTACAAACTTGATGATTACAGGCAGAGCAAAATGGAGATGTTGATACTGCTGCTTACTGGGATTGTGTTCGGGTATGACGTCTTAATAAAAAAGCCCATGATGCACAAAAAATGAGAAAAAGACAGCTGAATAGTTTATTGAAACAGCTGTCCAGTAAACATTGGAGATGGTATGGCACTACAGTCTCGGGCATTAGCAAACAGAGGCTCCTGTTAGCTTAGCTGCATGGAGGAAGAAGAAACGCATTGGGAATACTAAAGAAGATAGAAATGAGAACTCAGTTAACCTGGCAAACATCAATGCAGAACATGTGAAATTTGTGCAGACAGCTCTACAAACATTGTCATAGGTAAGTGACATAAAGGGTGGAAAAGGTCATGAGGCACATATCATAGCCAGATGTCAGACATACTGTTTGAAATGTTTCTAGGAGGTGCAGTCCAATGAACTGATCATATTCTAGCTAAAGTGTGCAAAATGCTTAGCTAGCAATTCCTGCAACCTATGGCTTCTCAGGTTATTTGTATGCAGTCAGCTGGGAGTGGGTCTTTGTGGGGCTGTACCGTTGTGATTTCTGTGCCACTCAAACCACGCAAAGACCCCTTAGTCCAAAAAAGTCACAGATCCATTCATGTGCGGTTAAACTGTATGAAAAAGTGGTAAAATGGAGATTACAGACCTTATTAGCCAAGTTGATATGTCTTAAAGAAGTGTCTGTTAATGGCCAGTCCCATCTTTCACCAAATGCAGGCATTAACTACACCTATGCATGTGGCTCAATCTGACTCCTAACCAACAGTGGCGGTCAGTAAAATTAGGAAAAAAATGTTTTGGATTTTACAAACCCAAAAGTCTACTTATTTATAGCTATGTTTATATTTTATATTTTATATATGCAAGTAGTCAGTGAGAGCTATACAGTCTGCATGGCTAGAGCATTAACTGACTTTCAGATATACTGTCACACTTACTTCTCAAGGACTACACTGGGCAGGGGTAGTCCTTTTGTTTGTAACTGAACTCCTTACTGAATATTTGAGAGGCATGGATGGTGTATTAAAATCGCCTTACTTAAGGGAAGAAGAAGGAATAATAAGTATGTCTGCAGATTATTGCTTCTTATTGACTAGAACTCCAGCAAGTGATTGACTAGGGTTTTTATGATTACTTTTGTAACACTGTCAGTATTCAACATTGGCATAATTAGACTTGGGATTTCACAGACTTTGATAACATTAGAAAACTCAGAAGGAGCAAGTGCCCCTGTCCTTTCCACAATATAAAATTTCAGAATTTTTAGGAATTGTGTTACATTGCCACCCCCCAACCCCCTTTGAGGAGTCTTTGTTAGTTTTGATTCATGCTTGAACGCATCTGTAGCTAAGCATGCATTGAGGATATTGTTAGGCCCAAAGATTACCCCATTGTGCTAACAATTGTTAATGAGGAAACTGATCATCAGCTATAGTTTCATATGGTGAAACTAGAACAGAGTGGCAAGTGGGGCATTGATAAGGGGCTAACAATAACATACAATTTGTAAACCTGGAAAGTGCAGGTGTCATCTTTTTTAACATACAAGCATTTGATTCAGTGGAATGGAGGATCTCAAGGAATGGGGAAAAACATTAGAGGTTATATTAGGGCTTTCTGCAAGGCACCGTGTATTACAATTCTTGTAAATAACAGCCTTTCTGAGGAGAAACGGATAAAGTGGGACAAAGCAGAGCTGCTCCTTTCTCTACATCTGTTCCTATGAATGACCAAGTTGCTAGTACAGACTGCTATGATTTACTTACAGAATACTCCAGGAGTGGAAAGTCTTTTGACTCTTTGAAACTGACTGTATGTGGAGTTCAGAAATGCATAAACTAGCAATGACAAAAGTCTGGAAAGTGTGAATTTAAGACAGAATCAAGTTTAAAGTGCAACTGAAGGAAATCAGTTTAGGTAAAATAAGGAGCACGGTATTTCCAAACAAGAAGGACAGAGTGAATAGGTAGGAGTACAGAATGCTTAACAATTCAGGTAGGAAAAGCAAGTGACTCTACAATCTTTAGCAATTACATGGGCCTAATAAAATATATTTCTCAAATTATTAGCAGCTGTAATGGGGTGGCACAGTGGGTCAGAGGATAGCATCAATGCATTACAGCTTGAGGTTCCCTGGTTTGATTTTTACCAGAGGTGCCTTCTGTGTGGAGTCTGCATGTCCTCCCTGTACTTGTATGAGTTTCCTACCACATTCCAAAGACATGTAGTAGGTGGATCGGACACTCTAAACTGGCCCTAAGTGTGACTGTGTGGTATAGAAGAACAGGCACAGATGGGCTATCCACCCAGAGGTGTGAACCTTGGCTGTAGATGATTATCACTGTTGAAGTAACACCCCAGCACCATGTGAAATAAGTGGGAAAAAGGAGTTGTGGATGGCTGGATTAGCAGCCATGATGATAAGGCTACGTACTTCATTGCTAGTAATACTATTCATACAATGACCTAAGGCCCTCGCTGTCTCATTTACCGTTAATCTGCTATGATCAATGGATGCGGACCATTCAGAACTTGTGTTTCATCTGTAAGGAATGGAAAGGGTAGCAGGGATGCTAAAGAGATGTTAAGATTCCAGAGATCCCTAAGGAAGGCAAGAAGAGATAGATTTTCAGAGGTACTCTCTTTGTCCCTCCATTACACGTATCTTGAATGAGAGTAAAGAGATGACAAACAGGAACAGCCACAGAGGACAGCCACAGGAGATAAGAAAAAAACATCTGAGGACTCATTTTGGAAATATTTTGTAATATATGTATAGAATAATTTTGATAAGGAGCAGAACTAAAATGAAGCATATTAGAAGATTATAGCAGAGAATATTTAAATAGTGTAAGAAATGGGTTGGAATGTTGTATGATGTGTTGAAGGAAATAAAAAGGACTTCAGCTATATAGATAAAAAAAAATCTATTCTTTGATGATCATGGGTTAATGAATTGTGGGTTCCTATCTTGATATATATTTTCTGAGCAAATTATTTTACCAAAATTGGAAATCTTTTAAACTGAACAATTAAATATCGCTGTAGAGAGTGGCTAATTCAAGCAGACATTTTGATTTCTAACTATGATTAGTTTATAAAAAAATCAAAGAAATATATATATATATATATATATATATATATATATGTATATATATATATATATATATATATATATATATATATATATATATATATATATATATATATATATATATATATATGTGTGTTACAACTGTCAGGAGGGATCATAGATGTAAAGGACCATACTAGATATTGGTAAGGAAAATGTGGTTTAATAAACAAAAGGATAACAATAAAGAAGGGCTACAGTAGACAGAGTGGGTTCTCTAATGTAGAATTGAAGGAATAAGAACTGTATCAGTAAGAATGTTTATTTATTTAAAAGTTCTTCCTATTGTATGGGGCTAGCAAAAGGCTCAGTAGCTTAACAGGTAAAAAAACTCAACTTTGGTACAAGTTGGTGTGTGTTCAAATTGTACACTGGGAAGCTGGGTTAATTTTCCCGCATTGACACTGAAGTGCAATAAAATAGGGTGGGGGCATTTCATTTCTGGGTATGCTAGCTTTTGGATGAGATGTTAAACTGTGGCTCTATCTACCTATATTGTTGGTAGCTCAGGTAGATGAAAAAGATCTCACACCATTTATTGAAAAGAGTTTGGGAAGACAATTTCTCAGATGTGCCATTTAAATTTCGCTCTAGTCAGTATGAATACCACCTTAGGTCTCCCCCGAAAAGAGGCTATAGGCCTAGTGGGACTAAGCCAGTCAACAAAGTAAAAATAAATATACTGTCTTATTAGAAACCCAGTCAGTGGCATACCTAGCATATTTAATACATGGAGCAGAATTTTTTTAACACCCCCTCATCTTTTTCTTTTACTTCCTCCTCTTTGAAAATTGCTTTTAGTAATAATCATGGAATGAAACATAATAATGCCCAGCAAGGAGTAGGCTAGAAGCATTGGTCAAATCCCCAACAGACTCAGCCATCTTACAGGAAAGCTTATCCCAAACAAGTAACTAGTGCCAGAATCATGGACTAAAGCTAAATGCAAAAATGCATTATTGTCTCCTTTGAAAAGTTGAGTATGACACTGACAATAAATCCCTAAGAGGTGACCCAGTAGCTCGGGATTTGGTAACTTATGTGAACAGTTGACCCTAAGTTCTATTAGGAACAGATCAAGATGAAGCAAACTTAGGGACAGTCTGCAATATCAGGAACAGCTTCTACTTGTTTTTACAAATACAGCATCCAGAGATAGAGAGACCGAGAGAGAGAATAAAGATTCAAGCATATTAGGTTCATAGGTTCATAGGTAGGTACTAGGCTATCTGCCCGAGGTCATTTTTAAGCCTAGCCATAGTGTGTCGGCTTTCGCTGTCCCATTGATTAATTAACTGATCCTCTGTCAAGCAAAGCCAATGAAGTGATCCCAGGGGTGTATTTTCTGTTAACCATACACTTGTCAAGGCTTCTCTTGAAGAGTGTTAGTGAGGGGCTCTGCCTAATGTAGTTAGGAATTTTGTTCCAAAGCATGGGCAGTCTCTGTGACAGGAATCTATCCCTCCAGCATGTTCTATTTATTGTTGTGGTGAGGTTTAGCTCACTAGAGTGCGTGGCTCGCAATGACTTGGATTTCTTTAGGTGAAGCATGTCCATCAATTCTGAGTTGGACATGGCTTTGTAAGTCAGGCAGAGATCACCTCTGAGTAAGTGATATGCCACTGAGTACAGCCGGAGTTTTTTCAGTCGGGCTGCATAAGACATATGTTTGAGGCCAGTGATCCTCTTGTTGAGGTGCTTTTGTGGTCTTTCCAGCTGTTGGAATTGTCTTGTGAGGTACATCCCAAATGGGGCATTGTACTCTATGATGGGTCTGATGAGTGACGAGTAGAGGGGCACTATAACCTCTTTATTTCTAGATGCGAACCCCTTAGTAATTAGATGGGTCACATAGAAGGATTTCCTGACTACTTTGGCAATATGATTGTCAAAAGAGAGATTACTATCTACCTGGGTCTCCAGATCTCTTATTACCTCTTCTGTATTAAGGGGGCTGCCACCTATGTGGTAATTTGTGAGTGTTTTGTTTTTCCCAAACGGGATGACTATGCATTTTTTGGCATTTAGCTTGAGGCCATGACTTTGACACCAGGTGTCTGTCCCAGTAAGTCCTTTTTGAAGGATGTCCATGTCAGCCAGAGAGTCAATTATGGCTCCCAGTTTGCAGTCATTAGCGAACTTGGTTAGCCATAGTCCTCCTGTGTTTGCCTGTACTTCTGAGAAATATATGCCGAACAGTAGGGGTCCCAGAAACAAGCCTTGCGGGACACCACTTCTGACTGGTTTAGAGTCAGACCTGGAGCCTGCTATTCTTACAGTGTGAGTTCTGTCTGTAAGCCAGTTGGCAACCAATCTTGTGACGCAGGGGTTTATGGTCAGGCTGATGAGTTTTTCTATAATACCCGAGTGAGGAATGGTGTTGAATGCCTTGGCGAGATCAAGATAGGCTGTGTGTACCACCTTTCCCTTGTCTATGGCCTTGGTGACTGTCTCAAAGACGTCAACCAGGTTTAGTAGGCATGATCTGCCCTTACCAAAGCCGAAGTGGGTTGGGTCAAGTGTTTTGAGGTTCACAATATCTTTGTTAATGAGTTCCATGATGATGCGCTCCATAGCCTTGCAGACCAGGCTAGTCAGGCTTATGGGGTGATAGTTACCAGGGTCAGTTGTGGCCCCTCCTTTGTGGAGTGGAATAACCTTTGCTGTGCACCATTCTATGGGCATATAGCCTGTGGAGAGGCTGAGGTTGAACAGCATGTTTAGGTGGGGGTTATTTCGTTCTGTAGCTCATGCAAGACGCAGCCTGGGAAACAATCTGGCCCCATTGATGCTGTTTTTGGCTTTTGAAAGGGCTGTTTTCACCTGTGCTTCTGTGATTTCTGGGACACTACACTTTTCTGATATTGTTGTGGGCCCTTCTGAAGTTGAGAGGGAGGTGAAGTTTGCACTGAATCTATCTGCCAGGATGTTGGCAATATCAGTAGGTTCAGTATATTTTGTGCTATTTTGCACTAGCTCAGAGCATATCTGCGAGTTACCACTTAGATTCTTGACATAGCTAAAGAAGGCTTTGTGGTTATTTTTTGAATCCTTGGCTATTTTTCTTTCGAAGTTAGCCTTGGATGATTTTATGAGGGACCTTAGTTTCTTACTGATACTGATCAGGGATTTCTTTCCTTCTTGGGATTTGCTTTTTTTCTGAACTAGTTTCCTCCATCGGTTGTATAACCTGTTTATGGCAGGGGTCCATCAGACTGGTTTCCTTCTCTTAGGGGAGTGAGTCTTGGTCTTGCTAGGGATAGCACAATCCATGCATCCTTGTAGGTGCTCATAGAGTGCAATTGTAAAGGATGCTGCATCTTGGGCAGTGTTATCCTTTAGCATGGGAAGTGTGAAACTTACCACCTCTGCCTTAAGTAAGGTGAAGTTTGCTTTAGAAAAGTTTTTCACTGTGGTTTCCTTGGTTGGGGGTGGTGGTGGGGTGAGGATATCCAGGGTGATTAGTTTATGGTCTGATCTAACCAGTGACGGGTTGACCTCCGGTACGGAACAACTTTCACCCATGTTGGTGATGACCAGGTCCAATATTTTCTGGCCTCTGGTAGGGGAGTTTACCAGCTGATCCAGGACATTTGAGTTGATAAATTCCAGGAAGCGCTGAGCCTGGGAGTTTGTAGTCAAGTAGTTTTCCCAGTTAATGGTAGGGTAATTGAAATCACCCAATATCAGGGTGTTCGGTAGGACCTTCATGTTTTCCAGTGTCTCCAGAAAGGCGGAGTGGTGGTCCTGGGTCAAGGAGGGTGATCTGTAGCAGGCCACAATTTGCATTGCAGATTTGCCCAATGTTAGTTGCACATGGATGATCTCAGAGGTATCATGCTGCGCCATTAACCTGGAGGTGTGAGTATCCTTGATGAATATGGATACACCCGCTCCTTTTGTGTTTCAGTCCGTGTTCTGTGGCCGAAATGTGTGGTATGAGTTGTAGCCCAGTAATGCTGGAGTGCTCTCTGGAGCCTTGAACCAGGTTTCAGTTACTGCACAGATGTCGACATTCTCCATACTTAGGAGTGCTTAGAGTGCATGCATTTTGAGATTTAAACTCCTGGCGTTGACTAGCATAACCCTCATTTTTTTACTTGTGCTGTTTACGGTGGTGGGTTTGAATTTTGAGCCTTGCCTAAAAAAGGCACTATGGGGGCAGCAAGAGTCTTGGCCAGTATTTGAAAGCCAAGGGGTGACAGGTGCAAACCGTCTCTTCCAAAGCAATGCAGCTTGTCAAGCATGTCATCCCAGGTGGCTGACAGACACTGGATCCCCTTTGAATGACACCATTTTGTCTTTATACTGAGGTATCATTCTTGGTGAAGGCAGGATGCTACTCAGGGTCAGGGTCATACCCGCCTGGGCTACATGATCAGAGAGCTCTTCCATGTCTCTTTTCATGTAGTCTAGGGAGGTACATCTCAGGTCATTCACACCAACATGAACAATGACAGAGTCATATTTGTACTTGTTCTGGAGTGGCCTGAGTGCTTGTGTTATGTGGCGGATTCTGGCTCCCAATAGGCAGCTAACAGTAACCTTCTCCTTGTCCAGCCTAGTGAGTGGGGCATCAGTGTGCCTGACTATTGAGTCACCTATTACTAGTGTGTTAGGTATGTTATTTCACCTTAAGGGCTGTGATTGTGTGGCACATTGATTTTGTGTTTTATGTGTTATCTGGTTTGTGATGGGAGGTGCAGGTTTTGTGGGTGTCTGCTTTGGAGCTCTCTGATGCTTTTGCAGGGTTTTATTTAGAGCCTCCGAGTATGATTTCATGTATTTATGTGTATTTTTTGCAAGTGCTGGTTTAGTAGGTCTATGTGAGGCTGGTGGTATGGTGCAAGTGTTAACCTTCTCCTCATGACTGTCTGTTCCAGTCTTGGGTGGAGAGACCTTAGTCTCCATTTTGGCTATATAATTGCATCTCTCACATATGTTAGTGTTTTGTGGTAGGAGGAGAGGGCTGTCTGTGTACATGAGGCAGTTGAAACATTGCCTCAGGATACCCAGATTCACCAGCTGGACTGGGAAGTACACCTGACGTTGCCCTTTGGTCATGCCTGAATAGTAGGGTGAGCTGCTTAGTCGCTTGTTTGGTGAGGGGTGGATAAAGAGCTTTGCCCTGCTGGGCAATCAAGTGTCGGGTTATATTAGTGCTTGCTATTAGGTTTGAGCAAATGCTGGACTGTAGGATGCTTCTTGAGTGCTTAGGTTGAGAGTTAGACTACTTTCAAGTAAAAAACTGAAGAGGAGACTTAGTGGAGCTGGGAATAATTTAACCCTAGCTAACTGGTGCTGCCCAGCGCACAAAACTGTGCAAACGTGGTTTTTAAACTACTAACTTCTGGGCTGGAACTACTCCTCCAGAGACAGACGGCTGCTCAAAATTCCCCTCTCTCACAGATGAACAGAGAAACTTCCCTCTATCCAAGTAAGGTATGGGCAACTCAGAAACTTGTAACACAGCCCTGAATTCAGCGCTAGCCTGAAAACTGGACTATACTAGCTTAGAAAGGCGGGAAACAACATTTTTTTTTTTTTTAAAGATAAGGCAAAAACAGTAAAAAGTACACTTAAAACAGCTTTTTATTTTTATTTCGTACAAATGAACACTAGTCATGTAAAGGCAGACTTTAAGCTAAGCAAATAATATGGGAGTAACTTACAGAACAAACATATTAGGCAAATACAAGAACATTTGTAAAACTGGGGAAAGTTTCAAGTATGATTCTTGCAATATTCCAATTTATTTCACACAAATGCGCACTAGCCGTTAATGCCCAACTTTAAACTGACTGCAAGTCATTTCGTCAACAACACAGCTAGCCACCCACACCCAAAAAATTCAATATCATACAAATGCACACTATCCAGCCTTTAAAATAATATGAAAAGGACAAAGTTACGGCCAATACCCCCCAAAAAGCATAAATATTCAGATTTACTCACAAAATACACCTTAAGGGTGGAATTTAAATGGATCAAGTGAAAAGCAGAAGAGTACAATGGAAAAACATAATTATCCAAATAATTAAACAAATGCACACCCGCGAGCGCGTGCAAACACACACACACACGCACACATATACACACGCACACATACACATGCACACATACACACACACACACACACACACACACAAACACTAGCCTAAGCACCATCCCCCCTCCCCCGCTCCAAAATTAAGAAAGAAAAATCTTGTATATTCACATTAAAAAAAAAATAAAACAAAAAACAAAACAATGCTTACCTTCAGCCCAGAAGTCCACAATGCTCTGGTTGATTCACTTGCTGTGATTAATCCAGTTTGCCAGATTCAGTTAAACAAAAACAATTCTCCCACAGCAAAACTATCTACTGCATTATATTACTGTACAACTAGAAGGGTGTTGTGAATTTTAAAGATAACCTTGGTTCTCTCCTGTCTTGTTTGTAGTTTCTTCTGAGTTTTCTCAAATCCTGTATCATTTTTTCAGTCTTGGACACACAAATTCATGCAATAGGAAGAAACAAGGCATTTATTTCAGAGCCAGATCATGATCAAATGGGGCTTAGGCAAAGTAATGGAATGCCCCTCCCCCCATGCACTCACATAACATACCCCCAGCACCCATTCCAGGGATCCATTCCTTGGCAAAGTCTCCCCAGTTATCATAAACACTGTTTAAACCTTTCAGTATGCATATTGTTTTCTTCTTTACTTCTACAATGATTACAGATATTTGGATTTAATTTAAAGCATTTATTTAAAATTTTGTAGTACAAACACTGATAAACATTTGCTAAAAAATATAGTCTCACAATGAAAAGAGACTTCACATTATCAATAAACTTTTCTGCCCTTGAAATGGCATTGAAGCCCACATTCAAAAAAATGCATCTGACCAGAGGTGGATAAATTTTCATTTAGGCTCTTTTTAAATCACAGGCCCCTTACACACATTTTCAGGATCACGCATAAATGCATGGGCTCTACCTTCATGATTGTATTAAATTATATTCATTGTATAATACAGCACCACCTATTAGATTGTGTTTTAAATTTGCTTACTGGAAAAATATTCAAAACCATAATAAAACAAAATGTATGACCCAATAATCACAAAATTGGCCATTTCAGAATATTGCAACTGCAAAAGGCCACTTATCATTACAATCCACCAATATCGGTCAATATGTACAGTCTCTGCAGAAGTAAAAGTCATCTGAATAATTCCACATTAAAGATCTGTAACCAGTGAAGAGGTTGCTGCTAGCAAACAAGTTTAGTGTTTCATGTACAAATTTAGTGCTCAGTGCCCTTGAAGAATAAATTGCCCATATCACATTAAACAAAAAATTGGTAAGCTGGTAATATTGCAATAGGGAATGGTTGACAAAGCAACAACTGGTTCATAATTACTAGGCATCTCATCCAAAGTAAGACCCACTCAGGACTGCAGCACCCATATTCCTGAACAGACAAATGAGAAATACATATTTCTGATGCCACTTTAGTGAGGAGAGATGAGTGACTTAAGAAAGCTCAAATAGGAACATGGAACAAAAAATAAGTGGATGGAGTTTGACAGTCAGCTAAAAGACTGGTGGAAGAGATGAGATTTCCAGATGTTTATTACTCTCATTGTTGGAATAGCATTTAGGTTTAATGGGTTGTATCCGGCCTTGGATAAAGCAACTAGCTAGCTTCACAAAGCTTTGGTTTCCTCACACTTCCTCACTCTATGACTGCTGATTGGACAGCATAGAGAAAGGAAATCACTAGTCAGAGAGAAGATATCTTCAGTACTTTCTTCTCTTTTTCAGAAGAGCAGCTCTGAGGTTCCACAGGAGAAGCAATTAGCGTTGAAGCTTCAGTTCTGGTAGATAAGTCCACTTTGTGGAAACCTTCCACTCAGTTTTTATTTCCTTTTTGAAAAGCAGTATGTCTTCTTTTAGAAACCAGATATTTTTTCTCCTTGCCAAATTTTCTTTTAGGGGCCACTATTTTTAACTAAGTGCTTATTTTTGGATCTGAGGGCTATTTTGCTATGAAAGTATACTGCTTATGCAAACTTCTTGTGTACTTGTGTGAAACTGAGGATCAGAGAGCGTTGTGAATGGGCAGTGATTTAAAGTGTTTGGTGTTTGTGTCATGACAACCTACTTGTTATTCTTTCTGTCATGGTAAATTGTGTGGTGGTGCTGCTGTTTATTCTAACAGTATGTTTTGAGTTGTGCTTATGCTCTTACAAATAAGGGAACCACATGGGGAAGTGTAAATATGTATGTGCTGTGTGTGAACACTTGCTTGACAACTTATCTTCTTACTGGCTCATTCCAAAATGTCTTACCAGCATTCAGACCTCTTCCTCAGCTGCAGGGTAGATACTTACTCAGGTTCTACTGGTATTTTTCATGCTGTACCTGAAAAGAAGCAACACCAAAATAAAGATCCCTTGCCCCATCGCTGGCTTTGACAGTGCCTCAGCCAAGTGGGTGAATCTTTAGTGGCCACCCTTTTCTCCTCAGACCACTTACTTTCTGTTCCAGGTTTATCTGGTGTAGCTCTTTCAGCCATCATGGACCAGGGATAAGCCACAACCTCTTTGACTGTTCCAGTGTTCATTGTGGACATGGGAGAAACATTTTTCTTTGTCAGGGAGTCATTCTGGGAGATGCTTTTCAAGGTATCCAGAGAAAAACACCTCTTGATAGGAATGAACTGTAATCTCCTAGTCAATCCTCTGACAGAGGTTATGTAAAAAAAAAAAAAAGGCAGAAGGTAAGATATTGTTCACTTGAAGAAATGGTTTCTGTTAGAAAAGGTAATTTACTTACCTTTGGGATTCAATTATTACAATCTGCTAATGCTGTTGTCCACAAATCCCTGCCAGTCAAAGACTTTAAAGAGATACCTGAGGCAAACCTGTCAGAGGATTCTGACATAGAAAGAGACAAGTCTTCTTCTCCTATAGATTCTCAAGACCAAGCCTATGATACCAAGGAAACTTGCTCATCTCCACCCGCTTTGGAAGAATTCTCTTTTTCTCAAACTATTTGAAGGATGAATAAGGTATTTTGGTAGGACCAGGTAGAAGTTCCCCCAAAACTGAGGAACTGTTATGATAAGTTACAAGAAGATATACCTCATTCTACACCCATTCATCTCATTTGGCAGCCTTAGAGAATGTGTTTAAATACATGTCTGTAATAATCTTACTCTCAACCTTCCATTCACAAACAGCTAGATAGATTGTATAAAGGCAGATAGACTGTACACATTTTTTTTCTCATTCTAGATCTGATCCAGCTGCCATGTCTACTTCCATGCCACCTATCAATAGACTAGTAGTTCACTACAACCCCACCCAAGTGGACAAAGAAGACAAGGTGTTGTAAGAAATGCTTTTTCTTCTACCATCTTAAATTGCAGAATTCTTGACTCTCAGGCTCCTATGTGGAAGTTGATTCTATTTTATGCAGACATTTTGAGGGAACACTCTGCCACACTGCCCTTTGAGTTCTTTTGTTTCTAACCCTTCTCAGGTATCTAAACATATGTTAAATAGTATGTATGAATCTGCAGACAGTGTGTTTAGGGCCACAACTACTGCTACTGTTTTGAGGAAATATGCCTGGATATGTAAACAAAAGTTTGCTGATGAAGTAAAGTCTGATATTTTTGAATGCTGCCTTAGATAAGCAACTTCCGGTTGGTCATTCTGCTTCTCAGGTCCTGAAACAATTTGATGAAAGATGGAAATTAATTTGGTGAGTATCCACAAGCCTCCCTTTACAAATTTTCCAAATCCTACTTTCCTTTAAAAAGCAAAACAAGCAATCGTTACCATATCAAGATCAAAAGGGAGCAAAAAAAGAAAAAATGGCAAAAGGGTGACAAGGATCTTTTCTAAAAAGGGGACACTCTAATACTTTAGAATGGCTATGACATCATTCTACCTATTTGCTGACACTCTTGCCCATATCACTCTAAATCTAGCCCAAAACCTGGATCTATAGATTCCCCTTTGGGAACAGATTATTTCAGACTCTTTGGTACTAACAGTGGTTCAGGAGGGATACAGTTGGCAATGGATACAAATACCTCCTTTGAGAAGTCTTTTCCCTGATGTTAAGAGTCCTTAACATAGGTTTCATCTATTCTTACCAATTTTGGGATTCTGGATAAATGTACAAATTTCCTCCTTGATGTCATCACACAAGATTGGGTATCTGGGCTGCCTTTTAGACACTTCTCAGCAAAAAAAAATTCTTACACAGGAGAAGGTGGATTTTTATCTGGAAACTTTCCTGAGATTCTCCAATCAGTCACAGGGACTTCTGCAAAAATGTAACTCGGGATTTTAGGGTTCATGGCCTATATGATTCTCAATGGTTTGAAAATACATGGACTCAACATTTTCGTCATCTGGAATTTCAGACACCAATTTTGGAAAGGGACTGCTTTAGTGAAGACAACAAATGACACTGAATCCAGGCTTCCCTGTCTCTCCTCAGATCCACAGTCAATTTGTAATGACAAACACCTCAAGTTTTGCTTGGTGAGCAATTTTCATGTGTAAATGTCCATGTCATGTAGTACTCCTTAGACAAGACTAAAGCATGTATATGTGAGAGTGATGCTGGTTGTGATTCATGCCTTAAAACCTCTTCATCATCTATGATCCCCAGGACCTCTTCAGGTGATTGTACACAAAACCACAGTGATGTGTAATATAAACATGTAGGAAACACTACATCAAAACCTCTGTGCAGGCTGTCTGGCTATGATGGCTTGGGAGGTAGTTCTGCAGTATTTATTAACCTTCCAAGCATGTTATATTCTGTCAAATATAGTGGCAGACAAGCTGAGCAAGACCAGGACTGTAAGAATGAGAATGGAAATTGAATGAGGGTGGTTTCTAGAAGTTGTTCCAGTTATGGTTGCTGTTGTCTTTTGGCTTTTCCCGTTAAAGGTCGCCACAACGGAACTCCGGTCCGCTAATGATTGGCAGTAGATTTTCACGAACTGCAATAAGAGTATCTGAGATGCAAACTCTTATGGAGGGTAAACTCTATCTGGTCTTCCACAGACATAGCGTCTCATTAAGAACAAATGCCTTATTTATGCCCAAAGTTGTTTCAGAGTTTATTTTGATTAAATCTATCAGTCTCCCAGTATTCAGTTTAGAATCTCAGAATCAAGGAAAAAAGGATGCTACATATTCTGGTGCTACATACTCAGGACTTGTTCAGACAGCACAAATACTATCTTGACAGAACTATGTCCTTTATAAAAGTAGATCAGCTATTAATTTCTTATGATGGGACTAAGAAAGGACAATGTGTGCCAGAATAGGCTATTTTGAAATGGTTGTCCTCAGTGATTGCCTTTGCTATCCCCAACATGGTACATCAGCTCCAGGCAATATAAACACATATTCTACAAAGCATTACAAACTGGGTTTCTTTTTCAGGTCCAGGGCTGGATTTGCTAAGACCATTCTCCAGGGACTCTTGGAGCCTTATCCTTCCTCTTCTCAAATTGAATAGGCTTTAATAATCAAACCATATAGCCAAAGGGCTACTGCAGCAGTAAGAATTGTTTTACTCTGTGTGACTTGTTACTGTGCATATCTGTTTTTTTTTTTTTTATATTACAAGATGCACACCATTTGTACTATTGCACTATCTTTTGTGGGGACAGGGGTGAATTTAAATAGTTTTGTATAGATGTCTTAGAGTGAGGTTGTTTTTGTCATTCATGTTAGCAAGTACATTGAACTGAATAAATAAAAAGAGTGATGCTGAAGTTTTATTTTGTAGTCCCAGATAAAAGCTATATATGCCAAAAGAGTTATATGAAAAAAAGAACACAGACATGAAACAGTCACAAATGATGTATAGAGCTATATGCTATTCTATGATACTGAAAGAACAGGTGTTAATTAGAAGGCTTTCCTCCTACTCAAAGATCATTAAAAGAACTACACGAAGCATTAGGTTTGTCAGATCTTGCACATATAATATGTCCTACTATCACAGCCTGTTAATTTTATTCCAGGCCTAAAATTGTATAACCTTCTCATTAAAAAGGAAATTCTTCACTTGATTAAATAATGTAAAATGTTATGTCAAGTTACTTTGAAAATTGCTTTTTTATTTCATTCTGCCTTTCCTAAGTTTACTTACAGAAGAGTAGACATTGGAAAGATAAATAATAAATGTACTGCAAGCAATTATTTGCATATTTGTTAAACAATTTTGTATATATCATTTACAATGTTAAGATAAAAGCTAGACAGTATCACTGGAGGGCTATTAGATAATACAGCTTTTATTTTTAATGTAAGATTTGTAATGTCAGTCAAGACAGCTGACATTTCTTGGAAATATAACTAGAACTATATGCCAGGGTATTCCAAAATATTAATGTCACCAAGCTGTCATGACATACCATTCCACTAATTTCTTATTTACTGCAAATATATTAAAATTTATGAAAAATGTAATAGATAAAACTGAATATGGTAAATGACATAATAGTGTATGCTTAAATGAAATGTTGAAAATTCAAAGACATTTCTTAATGGAAACAAGGATAAACAAGGTAAGTATTTGCCAGTGCACTATGATAACAGAAAATATGTTATAAAGAACAAAGTATTAGTTGTGAATAGCAGATAGGAAATTATGTAAAATGTAATCAGGTCATATTCTTATGTGATGCACATAGGTTGTATAAAGTTCACTTAGAATTCAAACAATGTATGGCTGTCTTATTTATTGTCTGGGCTCTTTTGCATGAAATGACAAACTAAATATATTAATTTCTTCTAAAAAGGAAAAGAAAAAACATCCAGAAAACATGTTCAAATCAAAACGTTAAATACCAAAATGAAACTATAGAGAAGTGTAAACAAAAACATTCATATTAACCTTTGTAATGAAATTAAATGTTGTGCTTCTGGCTTTGTAATAACAGTACTGTAAATATTAAGGCGCCTCATCAGATTATTCAGACATTTAAACCCATAGCCTACCTGTCTCTGTTTAATATCTAAAGCAATCTACAAGATTAGCATCTACAGCATCACTATTTATACATGTTATGCACAGTATTACTGTATTTAGATTTCTTTTGGCAACCCTACAATAAAAAAAATGAGACTTTATGCTCACTTTAACATATTTTGTTTTGAATACCCCTGTTTTTGGTAAATTGCAAAATTATTTTTAAGAATAAATAATAATTGTATTCATCTGTAGTAAACAAATGTGTTAACACAGGGCTTACTTTCAAATTTTGAAATATCACAATGTAAAATTGCAAAATTTCGAGACAAGGTACTCAAAACTGCACAACACTGAAACTTTAAAACATCGAGATTTACTTTATCGATCATAAAATTCTATCCATCTAAATATTCTCCAGACTAACGTAACCAATATGGCACACATTACGTACAACATCCTAGCAGCTGCAGTAAAGATCTATGGGACTGAATTACCTAAAAACCAAAGTTAAGTGCTTTTTATTAAAACTCTAATATATAATGTAGAAAGAAATGTAAAAGTAAACAAACACTACTGCTGTAGCTGTATATCTAACGTTGTTAGTGATTCAAAAACTTATGTCAAACATAATGTTTTCTTTTATGCTTTTGCAGAGGTGCCCCCCATGCACCCCTGCGTGGGGAGTTGCGCCTTCCACACCCCCCTGCATTTTAAATATATAATCTCCGAGATCGCAATACAATAAGTAAATGGGCAAATTTAACATCCCACACAGCTTCATGTTCGATATTCTGAACTTCAGTAAAGTAAACTTTGAAGATTTCAAGCTTCAGTGTTCTTAATTTACCAAAAACAGGGGTATTCGAAACAAACAAAGACATCGGTAATCTCCAAACTCTGGACCCCACCCAATTTGGGTTTGTAAAAGGCAGATCATGTCTCCTAATCCTGATAGACTTCTTTGAAGCAGTCACCAAAGCCGTAGAAGAGGGTAAGGTGATTCACACAGCCTATCTAGATCTCGCCAAGGCTTTCCACACCATCCCCCACTCTGGAATTATAGATAAACTCACTAAACTAGGTATAATTCCCTATGTCAAAAGATGGGTTGCCAACTGGCTCACTGACAGAATCCACACTGTGAAAGTAGCAGACTCCAAATCCGACTTCAGACCAGTGACAAGTGGAGTACCACAGGGTTCAGTCTTGGGTCCTCTCCTGTTTGGTATCTACTTCTCTGAAGTACAGGCTAACACAGAAGGTCTTTGGCTAATGAAGTTTGCAGATGACTGCAAACTAGGAGCCGTAATCGAAACTCCTAATGATGTGGACATCCTACAAAAGGGCCTTACTGAGTCAGATGCCTGGTGTCAAAGCCATGGCCTCAAGCTCAATACCAAAAAGTACATTGTCATCCCGTTTGGTAAAATCTCTGTACCCATGAACTACCCCATAAGCAGTAGTCTACTTAACACCGAACATATAAGAGACCTTGGGACACAGGTGGACAGTAGTCTCTCCTTTGATAATCACATCGCCACAGTAATCAGGAAATCCTTCCACATGGCACACCTCATCACAAAAAGTTTTTCATCCAGGAAAAAAGAGGTAATTGTTCCTCTCTACTCGTCACTCATTAGACCCATTATAGAGTACAACGCCCCTTTTGGTATGTTCCTCGCAAGACATCTACAACAACTGGAAAGGCCACAGATGAAGATGTGAGTGGGTTTTCTGTGATGTGGTTGGAAAAAGATGATGGAGAATGTTCCTTATTCAGAAAATTCTAGAAGAATTTGGATGCTTTATAAACTAAGATGTATGTACCACTCATCTGTTTTCAGTATGTGCACTAAAGGGAGAATACTATTGCATGGGGGAAGCATGAGATAAGAACAGCCTTTATTTATTGTTTATGCACTGGATAGCTTAAGTTTGTGCATATATTCTGCAGTTTATTTTGAAATGTATTTGTGGGCAGCTCTGCAATAACTGCTACACAACTATTTGAGTGTAAGTTACTGAAACTGTATGCACACCTACTGTAATTATAAATATGAAGAGTGAATGGGATGCGAGGCTCGTAACAGTAATGGAAAGACTGGGATGTTTTTTTTTTATTTTGTATGTAATTATGCACAGGGTAGTTTAATTCTGTTGTACATGTTTTGCAAACTTTAATCCTGCAGTTGCTGTTATCTTAGTTGTATTTGCTGATTATCTGTTCAAAACATAAAGACTTGGTATTGAAGAAAGGGAAGCCCCATTACTGATAAGACTGTAATATGTTAAGGACATTGTGCGTGAAAAGGGGGAATCAACACACTGTTAAGCACTTAGGGCTGTGTTCTTCAGGACAGAAGACATCACATTGGATGTATTGCTTGCCTATGGTTAGTGGAGGTGGTCTTGCTACCCTAAATCTGCAGAATGGGTTGTTAGCAATGCTGAGAGGTTGACCAGAGAAACCTAATCTCAAAATAATTAGCACAAGGCATACATATGATGCTGATTTCTCTTTGTGATGTTTGACATCATCCACAAAATTTATCACTAACCTACTGATTGACAGTTCATTCTGATAAATGTTAGCTAGTAGACTGAGCCCTGAACATTGCCTGCAATAATTGTAGACTTATTGTGGACTTAACAGTATCTTAATGTTAAGAGTTAGCATTACGTAAGAGCCATCTGCTTGCAAATAAATGTATATTCTTTACGGGTGCTTTCAATTCAAAAACATACACAACTGAGAAAAATTAATCTTGATGACACCTAGGAAGATATAGTGAATTAAACTGAGATTTAGCAGGAAAGTATTATGGCAAGAAAGGAATCATTACATATCAAATAAAGTATGTGGTGTGTGATAGGGAAAGGAAATAACAAGTAAGTGAGCATTTCTTTCCCTGACCTGTCTTTCCCATAGGAACTCAGTCTGGGTATGATTTCTACTTTAATGTGATTCAGTTTGTGTGGGATGTTCTGTTTTATTTATGTATGAGGTATCATAAGTAATGGAGGTATACAGGGGCAGGAAGCTTGACCCTTCAAAAATGTGTTTCATTAAGGTGAAGCTTCTACAGTAAGTTTCAAAAATGTGTTTTATTGAGGTGAAGCCTTTTTTTTGCGAGGAACTGTGTTGTCTTCTTCTTCTATCAAATGACCAAACAAAGCTAGATAGATTGAGAGATAGATTTAAGGAAAAATAGATAGGTAAATAGGCAGATAGATAAATAGATATTGTGGTATACTGAAGATCCTGGACACAGAAGTAACTGAAGATGTAACCTTTATATCTTTTGCAAGTTGCTGTATTTAAGTCGCAAAGCTTACCAGACTCTGTTACTCTTTTCTGTGAAGGAAAAGTTAGTTTGTTGTATTTTGTATTACTTTATTGCCTTTTTATATTTTGAATACTGTGATTTGTTTTCTTTACATTGTGTTTTACTTGTATTCTGCTTTTAACTGCATATTAAAACTTCAAAGGAGACCACAGCTCTCTCTCTTGTGAGTCAGGCAGAAATTAGAACTGATCAATTAAGGACTCATACATAAGATAGAAGAGGTCACTTAAGGTTAATCATTTGTGAACTGAGGGGGTGGAGCTAGGAACTAAACATTCTATTTAAGGGGTAAAATATAATATTTCAGAGCTTTACTAGAAAAGCTCACCAGACTCTGCTACACTTTGATGTGAAGCAAAGGTCAGTTTGCTTTTTATTTGTTGCATTTTGTATTACTTTATTGCCTTTTTATATTTTGAATACTGTGATTTGTTTCTTTACCTTGTGTTTTACTTGTATTCTGCTTTTAACTGCATATTAAAACTTCAAAAGTGACCACAGCTCTGTCTCTTGTGAGTCAAGCAGAAATATTTTCCCATCCAGCCACCCGCTTACTATCGTGTTCTTAAATACCACTGTCTTTCTAGTTGCCTGCCTCATGTTAATTTGACCATATATCTCATTTCCTCTCTGCTTTCACTAGCTTGTGTGAGTAAGCACAAAATTATCATTTTATGAAATCACTCCCCTTCAACTATTTAAATTTATTGGCCATCCTACTGTATTCCATAATACCAGAATACAAATGTGACCACCCTCTTTCAGTCTATCTTGCTGTTTTAAAAATAGTGACTCTCCACTAAAATTTAACTTTTTAGACAGGTAAAACTTAAGTTATCTATTTTCACATCTAACTTATCAAGTGCACACTGCAGTGTTTAGGATAAACCATTTTTTTTGTCTTATCTTTAAGCATCCCTGTGACTAGCACTTGCTCTAATACCTTCTGGAAAGCACTAGGAAGCCTTAAACTGATACAAGCACTCAACTCTCCTTGTTAATAAGGAGAAATTAATCGTAGGCACTAAACAGGCTAAAACTGCAAAGTACCTTGCTAAGGCAATGGAAAACAGATCCTGTACTTTACAAAAAAAGCACCAAACCAGGCATGTCCAAGGGTCAGCTTCCTGTGATTTCTCCTGTCCATCTGGTGAATCTGGGCATACTGGGGCAATGCAGCAATTGTCTCATGTACACAGACAACCCTTTCCTCCTACCACCCAACACTACAACCTGTGAGACATGCACTTACATAGCCAAACTGGAAGCAAAGCTCTTTCCACCCAAGATTGTGCTAGATAGTCAAGAGGAGAAGGTTAACACCTGCACTACACCTCAAGCAACACATAGCCCTTCTAAACCCACACCACCAACACCCACACATAGCAACATTAAATCCACATATGCGCAGGCCCTTAACTGTAACTTGCCCAAGCAACAAGGACCTCCGAAGCTGAAATGCAAACAAACACCAATCACAACCAAAGTGTCACATAGCTCACAATACCAGTGTGCCACCCAGCAACAGCCCCTAAGGCAAGACAATGTACCTAACAGTTTAGTCATAGGTGACACTATAGTCAGGCAAATTGATGTCCCACTCACCAGGCTTAACAAGGAGAAAATTACAGTCAGCTGCCTGTTGGGTGCCAGGATCTGCCACATAATGCATGCACTCAAGTCACTCCACAACAAGTACAAATATGACTCTGTCATTGTCCATGTTGGAGTGAATGACTTGAGACGTACCTCCCTGGACTACATGAAAAGAGACATGGAAGAGCTCTCAGATCATGTGACCCAGGTAGGTATGACCCTAGCCCTGAGTAGCATCCTGCTTTGCCCAGAATGATACCACAATATAAGGACAAAATGATTGACTTCAACAATTGGCTAAGCTTCTGTTGTCATTCAAAGGGGATCCAGTATCTCTCTGCCTGGGACGATATGATCGACAGACCATGATGCTTTGCCAGAGATGGTCTGCACCTGTCGCCCCTGGGATTCAGGTTACTGGCTAAGGATCTTGCCACCCCATATAGTGCCTTTTTTAGGCAAAGTTCAACGGACAAAACCACCACCCTAACAGGTACAAGCATGTAAATTCAGAAGGTAATGCTACTCAATGCTAGAAGTCTAAACATCAAAATGCACTCTCTCGAGGCACTAATAAAAATGGATAACATCGATATCTGTGCAGTAACTGAGACCTGGTTCAAGGTTCCAGAGAGCACCCCTGCAATACCAGGCTACAACTCTTACCACACATTTTGGCCACCAAACCAGGACCGAAACACTAAAGGTGGAGAAGTGTCCATATTCACCAAGGATATTCACTCCACCAGGCTAGTTGCCCAACACAATGCATCTGAAATTCTCCAGGTGCAATTAACACTAGGTAAGACTGCAATCCAAATTGTAGCTTGCTACAGATCCCCCACCATGCCCCAAGATTCTCACTACACCTTTCTGAACATAATGGAAAATATTAAGATACAACCAAACACCCTAATACTGGGTGATTTCAACTACCCTGCCATTAACTGGGAAAACTACTCATGTACCAACACCTTTGCCCAACGGTTCTTGAAATTCATAAATTCCAATGCCCTGGATCAGCTAATCCATAGTCCCACCAGGGGCTCCAATAACCTAGACCTGTTCATTACCAACATGGGAAATCAATGCTCCACACCTATGGTCACCCCCTCATTGGTCAGGTCTGACTATAAGCTAATCACCCTTAACATCCACATTCCACCCCCACCCCCCCAGTAAGGAAACCCCCATATAAAACTTCTCCAAAGCCAACTTCATGCTACTCAAGTCAAAAGTCACAAACTTCATGACACCCATGTAGACGGGAACTGAAAGTTTGACTGCTGAATCCTACACTAAGGCACTGTATGAGCACATCCACTCATGCATCAAACATGCCATCCCAAATAGAATCAAGATGCTCTCCAAGAAAAAAAAGGAAGCCAATCTGGTGATCCCTTGCCATAAACAAACTTTACAACAAAAGGAAGAAACTGTTGCAGAAAAGAAGAAAATCCTAGGATGCAAAAAATCTCCCTTACCAGCCTCAGTAAGAAGCTGAGATCCCTCATAAAATCCTCCAAAGCTAGTTATGAAAATAAAATTGCCAAAGATTCCAAAGACAACCACAAGGCATTCTATAACTATGTCAAGAATCTAAATGGCAATGCTCAGATCTGCTCTGAGCTACAACAGAATGGCATTAAATATACTGATCCCAAGGGCATTGCCAATATCCTGGCAGATCAATTTACTGCCAACTTCACCCCCTCTCACCCCTAAATGGTCCATCTCAATACCGGAAGATTGCCAAATTCTGGTAATAACAGCCACACAGGTAAAAACGCACTCTCCAAAGCTAAGAATACCACATCCATGGGACCAGATAACATTCTGGGCTGTGTATTACATGAACTACAAAATGAACTGGCACCTCACCTAAGCGTCATGTTTAATCATAGCCTCACCTCAAGCTTCCTGCCCACTGAGTGGTGCACAGCTACAGTTATCCCACTCCACAAGGGGGGATCCACCTTGGATCCCGGAAACTACTGCCCCGTCAGTCTGACAAGCCTGATCTGCAAGGCCATGAAACGTATTATCATGAAACAAAGACATTGGCAACTTTCAAACACTGGACTCCACCCAGTTGGGTTTGTGAAGGGCCGATATTGTCTTCTGAACCTGATTGACTTCTTCAAATCAGTCTCCAGAGCCATGGACGAGGGTAAGACAGTCCAGACAGCCTGTCTGGACCTTGCCAAGGCCTTTGACACCATCCCCCACTCTGGAATCATAGATAGACATACTAAGCTGGGCATTAATCCCTATGTCACTCAATGGGTTGCCAACTGGCTTACTGACAAAGCCCATACTGTAAAAGTAGCCGACTCCAAATCCAGCTCCAGACAAGTGACAAGTGGAGTACCTCAGGGTTCAGTCCTGGACCGCTCTTGTTTGGCATTTACTTCTCTGAAGTACAGGCCAACACTGAGGGACTCTGGCTAACAAAGGTTGCAGATGACTGCAAACTGGGAGCCATTATTGAATCCCCAAATGATGTGGATACTCTACAAAAGGACCTTACAGAAACAAATGCTTGGTGCCAAAGACATGGGCTCAAGCTCAATGCCAAGAAATGTATAGTTATCCCCTTTGGGAAAAAAACATGTACCTGTGAATTACCACATAGGTGGCAGTACACTAAACACCAAAAGTGTGATAAAAGACTTAGGGTTACGGGTGGACAGTGGTCTCAACTTCAATAACCATATCACCACAACAGTTAGGAAATCCTTCTATGTGGCACACCTCACCACTAAGGGCTTTTCATCCAGAAAAAAGGAGGTCATTGTCCCACTGTACTCATCCCTCATTAGACCCATTATAGAATACAACGCCCTATCTGGTATGTACCTCTCAAGATATCTGCAACAACTGGAAACCCCACAGAAATACCTCACTAAAAGAATCACAGGCCTAAAGCAGATGCCCTACACCGACCGCCTTAAAAAAACTCCAACTATACTCTGTCGCATATCGTCTATTCAGAGGTGATATCTGCTTAACATACAAGGCCATGTCAAACCCACAGCTGTTGAACATGCTTCACTTAAAGAAATCCCAATCCCTCAGAGCCACACGCTCCAGGGATCTAAACCTTGTCATCACAATAAACAAAACATGCTGGAGGGATAATTTCCTGACTCGGAGACTCCCAGACTCTGGAATAGACTGCCCATACATGTCAAGCAGAGGGCCTCTTTGGCCCTCTTCAAAAGGAGCCTTGATGATTGGATGGGAGAAAGGAAATTCACCCCGGGGATCACATCAGTCATCCTGCTAGACAGGGGTCTAAGGAAGTAATTAGAGTGGGAAGAAATAGCCAGGGAATTGTTATGGCTAGGCTTGGATAGGTCCTAGGGCCGATAACCTAGTACCAACCTATGAAATTATGAACCTACATATTTACCAACAGATAATTTGTCCATGAAAATGTTCTCTTCTATTTGAGTAAAGTGACCAAAGAAGCAGCAACTTTCTGGTTAAGCTGAGATAAACTGGTTTCATTCTCAAAATGAACCTATTTACCATTCAAAGCATTCACTCCAGGCCCAGGATTACATAGATTTTTACAGAGCTTTCATTCTAAACAGTTGGACACATACTTTTTCCTTCCAAAGAATCCTTCTCCTGATATGAGGACCCACTGCCAATTACTGCACAATGATATTCTTTACTTGTACTCTGACCTTCTGGTACACGGGACAATGAGCACCCACTTTTGGATGTAAGTGAATCTGTGATACTCCTACCTTTAAAAAGAATAAATTGCATAATTGGTTTCATAATGGTCCATTAACCAAATAACAAGGCATTCTCCTCTAGGCAATGCATAACATTACTTGACTGCATTTAAAGAAGCATCAGTATTTACATAATGTTTACATCACGCATTGACATTAGCAGTGCTTTAAAGCCAAATACCTAGAAAGCTAAGATTTTTTTACAACAGTTAAATCCTATACAGATTTAAGTATCCCTGAATAACAATGATTAAACTAAGTAATCATTCAGGCCACAAAAAAAAAAAAAAAAAAAAAAGAAAGAAAGAATCCTGTGTCTCAGCATTTGCATAAACATTACCTACAGCAAAGCATTCCATGTACTGACAAAGCCTTGAAGAAAAGAACCAAAAAAAAAAAAAAAAGAAAAAAAAAAACCTTAATCATTAAACCCCACCATACTTACCAAATTTAACCGAAGGCCTACCTGCTCCACTAGTACCTACTGATCATCATGGAAATAATCCTCGCAGTAGCAAGATCGTACCTAATTTTGATCCCTATCCCAAATACCCACACATAAAACTTGTAAGCCTCACCCTACATCTGCCTCACTTCCTCCAGACTTTCCCTTATCTCATTAACCCTTCATTTCCCAAGCTCGACCTAAGCTCTCCCTTTCATCCCTGCCTTAACATCCTTGCCCATCCCCTCCCCCCACTCCTTCTTCTCTTTTCCTAACCCTAAGCACTGAAGATGTGCCTAGACAAACTGGTTTGTTCCCAAAGCTCATTTAGAGAGAATGCTGTGCTCATTATACTTGTTCAGCACCGGTTTCATTTTTCAGTTTTGAAAGTTCTAGTCCACACCTTAAATCCAAACACAAACATGTATGGAACACCAATAAGGATCAGCCGTCTCCTTGTCAAGGTCCTATACATCTTCTTTTTAAATATCTGTAAAACAGACTGTTAAAAGAAAAATAAGAAAGTTGTGCAAAGAGATGCTAAACGTAGGAGTAAATAATTTGCACTGTAAAATACCTAGCATGACTATGAATATAAATCATCACACTTTTCCTCCTGGTTTGTTTTTACTTGCCCTTAGCTTGCAGGTTATTGTGACAGATCTTTATATCCATGCACTACTCATTTTTAATCAAACTATTGAAGGTATAGCACATTCCACAAAGACAGCTATGTCAGGGACATCAGAATACAGCCAGCAACATATTTTCATAATTATTTTTGGGACATAACCTTTATGTTGATCAAAGGATGAGTACATCCTGCCCATAACCTTGTTATTTATCATTACTTTTTGTTGTTGATGGTCCCTGATGGCTAGCAAGCTGTAGAAGAATAAACCGTTAAGATACGACAATCACCACACCAGATGGTATAAGTAGTTTCATCAGCCATGTCACGATTCCGATCGTGAAACATGAAGATGATGCCAAGGTATACCAGTTTTGCTTTTTAATACATGGAACTCCTTTGGAACAACTATAAAAAAAAATCAAAGTTCGTTACATTTTGTCATGTAGTTTGTCTCACGATTTTGTATTCAGTCTAAGGAATAACCTTTCTACCAGAGGCATGAAACTGTGGTAGCATATAACATTTTAAGAGTTTATTGACCTTAGACAATAGAATGTAATATTTTCAGACCCTGTTTTTTCCAACAAATCATTTGAGGCTTCCAGGGTCAGTAAATGATCCAGGTGACAAAAATGACATGGGATTGTTATGGATGTCTGATAGTAAAATATAATTTTTTTCTTTGTACACCTGATGTTGCTTGCATATTATCCCCACGGTGAGCCAACTATTCCTAATGTATTAAGAGTACGCAGGTTTTAATTAATTAATTTACTGAGCAGGTGTAATGGCAAACATTATCTAGAGGTTGTCTCATTGCCAGTCACCCTAATATGAGGGAATGGGAAAACAGGATTGTTGTCTTAATAGGAGGATCCTTATTTTTCTAAGTTGCCTATTGGCACTGTTAAAGTAGGCTCATATTTATCCTAAGGGATTTGGTACAAAACTACATGACCTAAAGAAAATGCAGGATCATAATGGAATAAAATGTCCTTTTAATGTATTTCTTGAATCTTGAGCACCAAGAATACCCCTGTACATATCCTAGTAATACGAAGATACTATGGCAATGGCTATCAATCAAATATGTATTTATTTCTTTGTTAATTTATTTATTTAAATTTGTATGCAAGGATAGAGCAGTGCTCAGTTCTAACCAATTTCAGTCTCAGCCAAGGGAATAGCATGCATTTTAACATAAACTAGTAGTATACTGAATCATTTTTATATACAGTCTCCCTGGATTTGTTGCAAAATTTGTACACATGAAAGTGTTTTTCAGCTGCTTATTACAAATGCAATACCTGTTTTTTAGCAAACAATAATGTGATTCCTTCATTAAAACAGAAAAGAGCAAATATCACTGTAATACATCTGCACAGGGTTAAGTTTCTCTGCAACTCCACTATGGACACCCCCTCCCCCAATGCTCCATCTAATTGTATGTGCTAAATGGCAGCCTACTGAAATATTGACAACTAAAATGCTGAGTGCCAATATGCATAAAAAAGATCAAAAATGCAAAAGAGTTCCTGCACCTGAGGGCAAGCCAACCACTCACCTGAACTTATATATACTATCTTTGAAATTGCCATATCTTGGCAAATAGGGAATACTATTAGAAGTGGTCACCTCAGGCTTAGTATATATATATATATATATATATATATATATATATATATATATATATATATGGTTCCCATTCAGAAGCCTGAAACATCATAAGCCTGAAAATCAAAATCCTGAAACCAAAAGCCTGAAAATTCAGAATCCTGAAAACTCAAAATCCTGAAAGCCCAAAATCCTGAAAGCCCAAAATCCTCAAACTCAAAATCCTGAAAACACAAAATAGACATACTGATGTCATTGTGGCTTTGCTATTGTTAGCCCTGTGGTGTTAGGTCATGCGTTGGGGTCAGGTAAGTGTGCGGTTGGTTTTATTTTAGGGTTAGGGCGGTTTAAGTGAGTTAGGGTTAGGGCGCAGGTTAGGCATGTATGCAATAGTGACAAATATTGGGGTTAGGGGCGGTTTAAGTGAGTTAGGGTTAGGGCGCGGGTCAGGTGAGTGTGCGATAGTGATGGACCTTAGGGTTAGGGTTAGGGTCACAGTCAGTTGGTAGATATTAGTGTCTTTATAGTGACATATTAGCATTATTTGTGTTTTCAGGATTTTGAGTTTCAGGATTTTGGGCTTTCTGGATTTTGAGTTTTCAGGATTCTGAATTTTCAGGCTTTTGGTTTCAGGATTTTGATTTTCAGGCTTATGATGTTTCAGGCTTCTGAATGGGAACTATACATATATATATATATATATATATATATATATATATATATATATATATATATATATATATATATTTGTGTGTGTCTATTTTTTTCAGACAATTCAGTTTCAACATTATGAGTCCTGACATTTTAAATTGTTACTATACTGGCTACAAGGTCACCATTTTCAGGGTAGTGGAGTGCTGTCAGGTGTAGTAATGTCAGAACTGGTATATGTTCCCCTACAATCGCTATAGTAATGTCAAAATTCCAAGTGTCACAATTACTGTTATAAGTATTACAAGAGGACGACTTTGTTATGTTATTTGTTTTGTAAATATTCGTTGGTCCATAAATGATAGTCATCTGGTCAATGGTTTTGAAATGATAGACAATAATTATTCTGCATAGTGCATCACTGTTTAGCCAAATCTGGGACAAAGATTTTCTCTATCACACAAAATGAAAAATTAAAAATAAATAAATAAATAAATCATGGTAACCATAACATATAGAAACATACCAGACATAAAGATACCCAGTCATACTTTTGGATGTACAGGACAAATTCTGTAACATTATTGCTCACTTTTTATTGGGATATTCCCTAAACTATATTATATCAGTGTAAAATACATGAAATAATAAAACTAACTAATTTTATGAAAACAGGTAAATTTTGGTTTCCATATTTAGGCTGTGTAATGTATTGCTGTAGTTTAACTAAACACATAAAGAGATCTTTCAAATGCATTTAATAATAAAAGTAGAGACTATAATTTTGTTTTCAAATGCAAAAGTAATGCAAAAGGAAACATTCTTTGTTAGTGTTATTTCTTAGTGTTTTAATGTGTCAGTCTAGTATGTGAAAAACAGATTAATTTGGTGCTTTCTCACATTACAGATATACAGTTATCTTAAGACCATTTTGCTGTCAGCATTTCGGCTTCCATATTACAACTTCAAATCTGTATTTTGCTTTCAACAATAAATACTTGATGTAAGGAATTAACCACATAAACAGAAATTAATGGGCTTAAAAGCATCTCAGTGGTCAGAATAGAAATAGCAAATCTCAATGATAGATAGCAGCTCTTGTAAAACTAATAGAAATATGTTATTGGATAATAAAGGTCATGAGATGCACAACGTCGAAGAACAAGCACTCTGGTAATGACTTTCTTAGATTGCTATTAAAGCAAGATTAATAAAGCAGCATAGCAACACACTCTCATAACTTTATTGGGGAATCTTTTAATCAAATATAGGAAGGCTATGATGCGCTGAAACTGCATACATTAGCATTTGGCAGAAAGCTCTTAAACAAACCAATCTACTTCAGTGGACCCAATGCTAAGAGAACATAATACCACAACAACATATTTCACAACAAAAAAAATGCCTTAATTTGTTCTTTGCTTGCTCTTGCATGATTAAGTAGAATAATGACTTATCATTCATCTGCATCAAATTAAACTTTTTTTTCTCTCCATTTAAGTACTTTGCACTAGCCACTGAATTTGTCACTGCGATGGCACATGAAACAAGGGATTCAAGGACAGATGGTTTGGCGGAGCATTATTTTGTCTTATTTTAGCTGCAGCCCTGCAAATAATACATTACATGAATAAAATAGTGAACATTAAGAATTGAACTACTGTTCTAAATTAATTATAATTTATGTATGATGGATTTTAGCTTGCCAAACTTAATTTAGTACTTGATTTTTTTTTTCATTTTTTTAGTGCTGCAGTCAGTTTGCATTCATGTTCTGTGTATATGTGTGCGTGCAGAAATATGTTTCATTTTTTTTAAATTGGTTAGCAACTATTGAGCAAAGCACACTTATACAAGGGACAAAGAAAAAAGGTCATAGATTAACAGTTATTGTGATATGAACTATAAATTTCAAACAGTACAAGAAAGTAACAAGATTACAAAAGTAGCACGAGAAAACTGAAGCCTAACTCTCTGGAATTCAATTTTTTAATATGGTACAATATTTATTTATTAATTGACATTTAATTACTGGGAAAGACCGACTGGTAGAAGCCCATTTTCAGCAGAGCTCCGGGGAAAAAATCTCCAAATTATTACAAACATTTTAAGAACGATAATTTTACAATCTTCAAAAATAAAACAAAAACATCTGCAGTTTAAATAATTATAACAAATTAGACATGGGGAAATTTAATAAAGCCTAGTCTTTTTTACCATGTGGGCATCGTGCCACACTGCTTACATGAAAGTAAGCTGGTTTGCGATCCAGTAAGCACTACTGGGCAGCACGCATTCATGCGCCAACACAGGAAGTGCCATGTACATCACCTCTTAAGCAGGTGAATCTCATGCAAATGATGCATGTAAAGCAATTCAGAAAGCAGATAGGAAGGCCTGCAGCCCCATGTCAGTATCCGTAGTGCACATGGAAAAATTCTGTCTACAGGAATGTAGACAGACAAAAGGGGCTGTGAAAATGTAGATAGATGGACAGAAATGTCATACCACATACAGATATGAGCAAAAAAAATCCTCTGTGTGTCTCAAAAGTTACAGAAAATATGTTAAAATATATATTTTTTAATAATCAGGGCATCTTTGCATGGCGAGCAGCAGTGAGCAAACATGCCTTAAAAACAAAATAAAAAAAAAAAACATAGAAATAACAAAATTAATATTATGAGAAACAAATGTATTACAGGACCCTGTGAGGAGTATCTGCAATGGTGCATTGGTGCTATTGCTAACATGGTAGGGCTTGGAAGTGTGTAGTTTCCAGGTTGTGAGCATGGATCCCTATGCAAATGAGGTGTACTTACTGAATAGCATAATGGGTAATCGTGTTCGCATATCCCCTCCATGTAGGCAGAGGTAGCTGACATCAGGAGAGGGTATGTCCAATAACTACTAAGCTGATTGGAGCTTAGCTGTGCCTGTTTGCATAGTGCACTGCCATGCTGAGCACAGAAGTGTGTGTGTGTGTGTGTGTGTGTGTGTGTGTGTGTGTGTGTGTGTGTGTGTGTGTGTGTGTGTGTGTGTGTGTGCACTGACTTCTAAGCTTTGTTTATCTACAGGGTGTGCGTTTGTGTGACACTCTGCATTGTTGAGAGTATCTAAAAGGCAATGATGTATTAATTAGTTTTGACCCTTGTTTAACTTAAACTAGGGCCATTAAATGATGTTAATGATATACTATGCAGGTGCAATAACTCATAGGTAGCCAATCACACAGGTGACATCTACAGTAGAGCACTATAAAGTATGCATACACCCTACAATCTGATTTTTACCCCATACTCTGCACCATTGGAGTACAGACTTGGAAACTTTAACTGAAAGAATGCAAGGGGCTGCTGCAGCTCTGCTGTATTTGTATGTGCTAGATGATGAAATTAATGCTGCTGCTGTCATAGGCCTAGGCAGAGAAGGAGAAGAGTGTTCAGGCCCTGGGTAATCTTCCAGGAGCTACATGAGCTGGAGAGTGTAAAGCAGTATAGGGTGTACAGGGACATACTACAAGAACTCACTGAGCTCTGCCGCTCTCAACTCAGACCCACAGCCAACAGAGGGTAACCCATCCCAGTGGAAACAAAGCTATGTGTAGCCCTTAGGACAGTAGTCACAGGTACCTTCCAAAGACCAACTGGGGACATGATGGGGGTCTCACAGGCATCAGCATCCAGGGTACTCCACCAGTTCCTGGATGCCATGCTATCACATGCCAGTGAGATCATTTATTTTCTCCTCACCCCTTAGGTAAGGGCCAGCAATCTGCAACACTTCTACTGTGTAGCACACTACCCTGAGGTACTGAGAGCCATAAATTGCACTCATGTATACATCAAGGCACCACCCGGTGAGGAGAGTAGAATCTACATCAGCTGCAAGGGATACCACTCCATCAACTGCCAGGTCATGTGCAATGCCCAGGGCATTATCATGAATATGTGTACTGGCAGCCCTGACAGATATCATGACTCCCATATCTGGCATGCATCACAGCTGTACCAGATCTTTGTTAGGGAGGGACATCCGACATGGCCATTTACTGGAGGATGCTGGCTGTGCACTGGAACTGTGGATGATGACACCCACTAGAAATGCACACACATCCACAGAAGAATGCCATAATGAGGCACACTCACAAATTAGGAACATCATAGAAAGTGTGTTTGGGCTGCTGAAGTCAGTGTTCCGGTGCCTCAATATATCTGGTGGAGCCCTGCAGTACTCTCCAGCCACATGCTCACAGATATTCATAGTATGTGCTATGCTACACAATATGATACTGCAGAAACAGCTGCAGCAGGATCTGCAAAGGGAAGTGATACACAGACCCCCACCAGTGCCTACATCACCACAGCCAAAGTCACTGGAGGACACGGAGGAGGAACCCCCTGATGATGTCCCTGCCCAGTACACCCTGGCTTTGGCTAAGAGACAATGCATAGCACATTCACTGACAACCTAGGGTCCCAGGAACTGACACTGTACTCCTACTCACATACATATAGTAAAATTGTTGATGCCAGGGAACCCACACAACCTGTACCTATCATGTATTGGCTGTGTACTGCTTGCATCACACAGAGTGAACCTTGAACTACAGGTCTGTCAACTGCTGCATTTGTAAGGTATGTCTCTAACCTACACACTAATTGTAAGGATTACTATGATATGGTATCGTAGGTATGGATCTGCTGCTGTTATGCAAGGAAATATAGTGGGCTTTTTGGACAGATGTAACATTCACATCTGACTACAGATACCCAGTCCAATACTATGTGTTCCTTAATATTCACTAGGCCTCATGGTTGGAATATTCATGATATCAGGCAAGGGAGATGTTAAACAGTGGGCACACACGATATGTGGACAACTGTCTACCCAAGCTGATCATGTGATGTTGTTCCCCCACAAACAACACAGCAGTGTAACCATATAACTGCTTTAACAGAAAATCAGCTATGGTATATCAGTGGACCAGGCAATCTCAGAGCTGTAACACAGATATTGCTAATGCATTGTATGTCTTTCTTCATGCAGGATAATAATGTACATATGTATGCTGTTGATTGTGTGATGAAGGACTCCTCTCTGTCTGGCAACCTGTGTGGCTCAGTGTACAAGTGAAGCTAGCAATGGTGATGGTGTTGATGGTTCTAATCTGCAATTACTCACATCTTTTGCATGTGAGGTAGTAATATGTTGGTCTTTTCACAGACTGTCATACCTCTCAACCTCTTAGTGCAAGAAATATGGACAAAGCCAGAAAGATTGGGGGGACAAAGGCCCAAACATAGGGGCAGATTTTAAATATTGTTCCCATAAACGTAGAAACTTGCTGGAATTAAAGGTGTTGCATTATTACATATTTTCTGAAGGATATAAATTCTGAAACACAAATGTTTGTCTGTATTTAGTATAATGTAGTGATGCCAATATTCAGCAATTCACCGGAAGAACACAAATGTATGAGGAACAGACCAAACATATGAGGCAAAACTCTAGACATTCTGTGAAAATCAGGACAGTTGAGAGGTATGCAGACTGTCATTCTCTTGGTGGTGCAACATTACCAACCCCAGTCACATATTAAGTGCAGCACACAGCTGGGGAATGCCATGGATATTTTGAGTGAAGTGCAGTATTGCAGAAACAAGAGTGAATGTTAATGTTTGTTGCATACAAAATCTCAGAATGGATTACAGGTGTGTGTGGCCTGAAGTCACTTTATAAGTACAGACAGTCCCACTGAGCATCCCCAAACACTTAGTTAAAATGAGGTTAAGTCTGTTGCCCATTCATCAAACTGACCTGTTATATATAAATGTCTATACATACAGACATATACATATACATATCCATCTGTTGCTATCTCTCTCTCACATGCATAGTATACCTATTGCTATGTAGTGTCAAATAGACATATATACCAATATATCTATATATATATATATATATATATATATATTAAAATGATACATACAATCCCCCCATATATCTACATAACACATGAACATATTATACGCACACAGCTACATTTATATATACATCCCTGTTAAATACAGAAATATGTGTGTGGATGTCTTTACTGTCCAACATACCCGATAATGGTATGTAAATCTGCACTATCACACAGCCATACTGTTGCTCAAGTGATCGAAACTAAGGGTGCACCAGTACATAATCCACTTACCTACAGACCCCTGTGTCTGATGGATGTCACCACGTAGACAGACACAGGTGAGTAGGTGGTGTAATGTATAATGTTGTCAATTCACATATGGACAGGGCACATTGTCTCTGCCCACAGGTTCACCTATGTAACGGCAAGAAGTGACATATGGCCATACTGGTAATTGTGCGCAGATAGCTAGCTCAATGCGAAGATACTAGATGCACATAACAGCATGAAGCAATGTCACTCTGCAGGCCACAGATGCTATTCAACACAAGCCTAGTGTGTGTGTGTGTGTGTGTGTGTGTGTGTGTGTGTGTGTGTGTGTGTGTGTGTGTGTGTATTCCCCTGCAAAACAACGGACATGCTCACATGGGCTTTCCCCCTACAATAGTTATGCACCTTTTGGGCCTATAACTTACTGCTGGCTTCTAAACTGTCCTCTTCTACAAGGCCTGATGATATCAGCCACCTTAAGACTACCAGCTGACAGTGCAGCATTAGATGTAAGCCATGGTGTATGCAATAACCACTGTGATCTGTAGAGTATAAAACTAGATAGTTAGGGGTTCTAATCTCACTCCATCCCACTTGGTGCATGTGTTTCTATCCAAATGGCATAACCTAGACATGCAATGGATATAAACAGATTACACCCCTCCCCCATTAAAATGCCAGGAATTTGTGATATAAAAAAATGAGATCACAATAAATCATTTCAAACCTTTTCCCACCTTTAATGTGACCTATAACCTGTATAATTCAATTGAAAAACAAACAAATTTGTTAGGGGAAAAATAAAAAAAACATACAATACGCTGGTTGCATAAGTGTGCACACCCTTAAACTAATACGTTGTTGTGTGTGCCCACCCTTAAACTAATACTTTGTTGAAGCACCTTTTAATTTAATCACAGCATTCAGTCATTTTGGGTGCACACCTGCCATCAATTAAAGAGACTCTGATTAACCCCAAATAAAATTCAGCTGGCCTAGTAGGATTTTCCTGACATTTACTCACGTGCCTGCTACAGCATTAGCCATGGTTTGAGGAGCGATTACAAAGCATCAAAGGGATCTCATTGTTGAAAGGTATCAGTCAGGAGAAGGGTACAAAAGAATTTTCACAGCATTGGATATACCATGGACAGTGAAGACAGTCATCAAAAAGTGGAGAAAATATGGGACAACAGTGACATTGCAAAGAACTGGGCATCCCTCCAAAATTGATAAAAAGACAAGATGAAAACTGGTCAGGGAGGCTGCCAAGAGACCTACAGCAATACTGAAGGAGCTGCAGGAATTTCTGACAAGTACTGGTTGCGTACTACCTGTGACAACAATCTCCCGTATTCTCCATATGTGTAGACTATGGGGTAGGGTTGTAAGATGGAAGCATTTTCTTACACAGAAAAACATTCAGGCCCAGCTAAAATTTGAAAAACAATACATCAATTCTCCCAAAGGCATGTGGGAAAATGTGTTATGGTCTGATGAGACCAAGGTTGAACTTTCTGGTCACAATTCCAAAAGGTACGTTTGGCGCATAAACAACACTTTGCATCACCAAAAGAACACCATCCCTACGGTGATGCATGGTGGTGGCAGTATAATGCTTTGGGGTTGCTTTTCTTCAGCTAGAACTGGGGCTTTAGCCAAGGTGGAGGGAATTCTAAACAGTTCCAAATACCAGTCACCTTTGGCCAAAAACCTTCAGGCGTCTGCTAGGAAAGCTGAAGATGAAGAGGAATGTCACCTTTCAACATGACAATGGCCCCAGGCACACATCCAAATCAACAAAAGAATGGCTTCACCAGAAGAAAATTAAAGTTTTGGAATGGCCCAGCCAGAGCCCAGACCTAAATCCAATAGAAAATATGTGGGGTGACCTGAAGAGGGCTATGCACAAGAGATGCCCTTGCAATCTGACAGATTTGGAGTGCTTTTGCAAGGAAGAGTGGGCAAATATTGGCAAGTCAAGATGTGCTATGCTGATAGACTCCTACCCAAGAAGACTGAATGCTGCAATTAAATCAAAAGGTGCTTCAGCAAAGTATTAGTTTAAGGGTGTGCACATACAATAAAGTATTTGTTTAAGGGTGTGCACACTTATGCAACCAGCATATTGTACATTTTTTACTTTTTTATATTTTTTCCCTAACAGATTTGTTCGTTTTTCAATTAACGTTTTTTATTTTTTTTATATTTTTTCCCCCTAACAGATTTGTTTGTTTTTTAATTAAATTGTACAGGTTATAGGTCACATTAAAGATGGGAAAAGTTTTTAAATGATTTATTGTGGTCTCATCTTTTCATATCACAAAAACCTGGCATTTTAACAAGAGTGTGTAAACATTTTATATCCACTGTAGGTAGGATTTTGCAATGTTTTATTTGTAGCAGGTGATGTGCCCCTCCCCAAAGGACTAACCACAACAAGGCCTGCTTATGTCTTCAAGCATAATATGTCCTAAACTGATAGAACTAGCAGACATGAGGTGTTTTGGGTGCAACACGCACTGTGATTTCAGTATGCCCCATTACATAGGTAAGTGCTCACATCTACATACAGCCAACTTGCAATACGTGTGTGCCTTGGCATGTCCTGTATGCAGTGGTGCTAGCCTCAATGTAGCCATGTTTGTGTGTGAGCCTGTTAGAACATTCTACATCATGTTACAGAACTACAGGATGTTCGAACTGAATTAGAATAATGGCCATACAGCCCTCATGATCATAGACATCATCATACCCATAGTTACAGGATCAGCACATATTTTCCCACTCCAAGAGGGACACAGGCAAATCAGACAGATGGCATATGCTGAGGTGCACTGAGGCGCTCTGTGTGACATTCTGCAGGCTTCTGTTCCTAGGTTGTGTTTCAGTCTGCTAAGCAAATCTATCCTACAAACATATAGTACTAACATCACATACTAGGTTAACGTCCTTACAGTGAGTCATCCATCTGCTATGCTTTACAGCCAATACAACATCATACAACATAAGGTACACAAATGTATGTGGTGTACTCATGACAAATGCCAGCATACAGTGTCTGTCAGTAACCACTACAAGTGGCATGGTGAACCAACACTGCATTACACAAGTACACATTAACTAATATAGTCACCCTGTGCATCAGACACATAGCTTCTTTTCCCTGCATCGATGGCGAGGATGACAGGGATGTGGCATAGGTATCAGCACTTGCACAAAGTTTTGTGTGAGGATGCAGGAGGCCTAGGCTGACTCAAAGAGTAGACAGCATGTGCATGAGTCAGGAGGAGACCATGTATGATGGACCGTGAAGAGGTGCTGTGTGTGTCTGTAGGTGACCTGCATTTGACAGTGGTGTGTGAGTGCATGTGTGTACACAGTCAAGCTCATTGCAAGCCCTACACATGTGTATGTTGGACAGCTTTGGACTATACATGGTAGACTTGACAGTTTACCATCTCTTGCCCCCAAACACAGGAACTCGCTCTGCCAGGAGTTGCGCTGGCATATCTATGCCCAAGGTCAGAAGCGGAGCTAGTGCCTGACAGTGACTACTGTCTGCTGGGACCATGTCCCCCATGGGATTGCTCAGGACCATGAGCCCATGGCCTGCACATCATTGGTGTGAACTGCACAGCCCCCTCTGTAGCACTGGATGTACTGCCTCTACGGGAGGGTGAGTGTGCACAGCCACTTGGACTCTCAGCAGATGGGGTTGCTGACCTACATCTGTGGGTCCGACACTCAATTCCAACCACATGTTTCAACACTGACAATGTGTAGTCCAAGACAACCACTGTCTGGCCATTTCATCAGTGAACCAGCCCACGGTGTCTCCAATGCAATGGAGGCAGTCACAGATGTCAGACTGCGCTGCATTCATAAACCTAAGCATACATCTGGTGTTCTGTTCAGAATGTGCATGTGCCTCCATGATGGCCCACAACATGCACCAAGTAACAAGTGGTGTGACACCTGCAACAGGTGGTGGATGGACAGCAGTCCTCCTACAACCACACTTGTCAATCCACCTGTATGTGACCTCACCAGGTCTCTGGCTATGGCAAGTGTCTACACTCACTATAACCATAGCTGCCACACTTTCCTCTTCAATGTCCCCACCCTCTGACTGTCCAATATCTGTGGCCTCCGGGGATGAAGTATGTGTGGGCATATGGAATGTGTGCAGTGACAATGGGAGCAGAAGAGGGATGTCTACCTCTGGGACAGATTCAGCCTGAAACACCCCCACCTGTGCCTCACTGTGGCCACCATCACCATCAGAGTCCGAAGAGACACTGACATCAGGTTCTGTAGAGGACAGACACCAACCCTCATGGTCACCTGCACTAAGGAAGAAAAAAGCAGTACATTAATGCCTGCACTATTGTGTATGAAAAGCCTCCAAGACTCATAACAACGAAGACCCACAACTGGTTAGTGGTCAAACAACTACAAAAGACAATTCACCCTTGATGTTTTGTACATCCTGTGTAGGTTTAAGACAGCAGGAGGTCACTGACACAGGTCTAAGACAGGCTTAATGCTGTAATCACTATTCCCAGTAAGTCTAGTCACCCATTTGCAACCTGTTGTACACACAACATTTACATACCTGATGGAGTGCAGTAATCATCTGTTGATATGCAGTGATAGTATAGTTGTCACAATTGTGTGCTCTGTGTGAGGAAGGTCTCATACAGGATGGTTCCCCATAGCCAGCTGCTTGCCTTTTAAACATGCTTTTCAGTAACAGGTGATTACCTCTAAACCAATCTGTGGTTCTGAAATGCTAATTGCAGCCAACACAGCTGATTTGCACTATCATCAGCCAATGACATGCAACTGATGTAAAATTTATAAGGCCTTCATGTAGATTAAGGCCCCCTTTTGAAATGTTGTGCTGTACATTACTGGGGTGAGCAGACTACATCATCACAGAGGGTAGCTCTGCAGCAGACACCTTTACATAGAGATGGGTGTGCTACAGGTAATAGACATAGGCAGAGAGTGTGAAGACTTTGGAGGACAACAAGCTGTAGGAGTAACTGTGTGAGCTGTGTCAGCCTTGTTGTAGAGCAAGGCCCAGTGTGGCATGTATTTAAGGTAAGTATGTTAGGCAACGGTATAAATAATAGAGTACTAGGCAATATGTTTGGTGTGTCCCTGAGCAAGATGGCAGTCCTTCTTACAAGCAGGAACTTCAAATTTGTATGTTCGTTGTTCAGTTGTGGTAATCTGCACTGTGACTCTGAAAGGATTGTGTGCTGCACTCTGATATTAATGGCCCTCATTTGCAGTACCTGAGGTGACATTCTCTGTGAATGCATATTACTGCATGTTGTGACAATTTATACACATATTTATTTATTTTTATTTTTTATTTAACAATTGTTTACAGGGAAAGTCCGACTTGGAATGAAGACCCTTTTCAGTGGAGGCCCAGGGAGAAATGCTCCAGATGCATGTCTTTGGAACTTGGAAGAAAATGGGAGCACCCAGAGGAACCCCACATGAACAGGCAGGACATGCAAACTGCACACAGAAGGCACCCCAGCCAAGAATCGTACCAGAGAACCGCTTGCTGTGAGGTGACGATGCGACCACTGCACCATCCACGTACACATTTGCTATAGAGATACGTGAAGTGTTTTCCTACCTGCAGGACTGTGACTTCCATCGGTTAAAAGCATTCGAATCATTTGACATGCATTGTGTGGATACAGAGTGCATGACTCTGTGATTAATTGCTGGCTTCACAATACTGAAACGTCAGTATTACACACCACTGGATTTGAACCCAGGACTGTGTGTGGAAAAACTGAGCTACTGAGTTACTGCCACAGCACTCATGTTTTACATCCATCAGTATGTGCAAGGCTTTATATGGATGTATTTTACCATGGATGGCATAGTGGTGCAGCGGTTGCATTGTTGACTCTCAGCAAGAGGTTCTCCAGTTCACTCCCCAGCTAGGGTGCCTTCTGTGTGGAGTCTGCATGTCCTTCCTGTGTTTGTGTAGGTTCCCTCTGGGTGCTCTGGTTTCCTCCCACGTTATAAAGACATGCGCTTGGAGTGTTTCTCCCTAGGTCTCTGCTGAAAATTGGCTATGTTCCAAGTCAGACTTTCCTGGTTAACAAATGTTAAATAAAATTAATGCCTTAGCAGGTGTCTTTCTACATGTTGCTGATAAAAGGGCACATGTACCTGCTATCAGAGGCCTCACTAGCATCCATTATTATGTCTTTGGCTTTGTAGTGTGTACAGTTGCACCAGAGTCCTAGGAACACTCCCATCTTTGCACAGCTACACTGAAATGCGCTTAATGAATATAACTGGCAATTAATATGTTTTTTTTAAATTACCTCTTTTAAGTAAGAGTTGTGTGGTATGGCAGGTTAATGCACTGGTCTGCAGGTGTGATGCCTTGGCTCCAAAACATGTGACAGGTGTTTATTTTGTAAATGTTTAATAGACTATTAAGGACACATATAATCAATATAGCTCTATTTAGCTGATCTTACTTGATTAGTTAGTTATTAAATTAAACAAAAATTGTACATTAAATTACAAACAAGTTCTGTCTGCTATGGCCTTGAACCTAGGAACTACTACACATAAGGCCATAACTTTACCCATTTAGCTACTTGGATAGTATGAAAGCCACTTTACCTCCACATATAGAACTAGACTAACTTAGCATTGCTGAGCACTGTGCAGTGACATGCAAACACATGTAAACAAACCTATAAATAAGTAATTAATTACATCCAGTTTCTATTTTTAAATGTCAGCTATGTATGTATAAATGGTGCTCGGCTCTGTGGTGCTCCGCAATGTGCCATGCAAACAGCAATTACAAAAAAAAATTACAACGGAAAAATAAAATAATTAATTATGATAATTGATTACATCTGGTTTCTATTTTTACATGTGTAGCAGGTGTCAGCTGTCTATATGTAAGCACGGCTTGGTATTGCTGCCCACCATGCTGGGCTGCGCAAACATGTAGAAAAATAATAAAAAATATATAATAAAACCATATAACTTATATATTATACATTTAACAAAATTCACAGCCGGGTGCATTACAGGGAGCCGTGCCCTGTACATAACATCTGACCAGGCATCCACAACATGGCTAGCCGCTACACATCTCCCTCCACTGATTCAATATCTCTGTTCCTATGCTCTCCCTCATCAGTGCACCATCATTAATATGCATGGCATTCTGCCAATAGGGAACCATTTCAGTGTACATGGATACCTTCAGTGTCAGCTCTACATGGTACCTACATGGAGTTTGTTAAATCCTGGGAATAATATAAAAACATTGGTTAAGAATCGATACAAGGTATATGATGATCCTTAATATTTAGAGACATTTTAGACAGTTTGTAGAGAAATTAAAGGTAAGTTAGTCTCATATTTTTATAAGGTCTGTGAGACTGAATTCTATGATTATTTTGAACAGACTTGTCCAAAAATACCATGGCAAAAAATTTGAAAATTTGACAGTTGATGATAAAATAGCTTTAGGATCTCTTGAAAATTATACTACTGTGGTAATAAGGCCTGCTGATAAGGGAGGCCTGATAGTTATCATGGATAGTGATTTTTATTTTTCTTCTATGGATGAGATGCTTCGTGATATATTGGTATATAAGCAGATTACTATGTTAGATATTGATGGCATTAAAGAAAGGGTTGTAAATGATCTTATGCAATATGTAGTGGAAGGGGCATTTAACTAAAGAATTGTTTAGATTTTTTTTGTGGAACATCCCCTGATTCCAAGTGTACAGGGGTTACGCAAGATCCATAAAGATCCTACTAAACCCCCTTTCAGACTAATTGTAGCTGGAGGGGGCTGGCTAAAAGAGTCACTATCTATCTATGTGGACAAACAGCTTAAACCTGTTCTAGACAAATATGAGTATATTCTGCATGATACCAAACAATTCTTGAAGGATTTGTATTGTTTTATTGATGAATATAATGTGGCTGGAACTAAGATTTTATGGCAACCTATGACGTAACTTCACTATTTACAGTAATCCTTAATGTGGAAGGCATAATGATCGTCAAGACTTTCTTAACACATCATGATATCTACTCTGTAACCCATGTTGAATTGTTATGTAGGCTGTTGCTTATAATATTGGAAAGTAATGTGTTTACTTTTAATGGGTTATATTATCAGCAAATGTTAGGCGTAGCTATGGGCACACCATGTGCCAATAGCTATGCCAACATGGTGATGGCTGACTGAGAATGTCAGAATATGCTCAAGCACCCTTTAGCATCCAGCAATCTGAAGTTTTATAGAAGGTTTTGTTGATGACCTTTTTGTTTTGTGGGCTGGCAAAGCAGAACAGCTGTTTGAATTATTTGATGGTATGAATCACAGCACTAATTTTTTAAGATTTATGGGGAAGTGCTCTGATAAGATGATAGAATATTTAGACATTCAGATTAGTATTGGCCAGGAAGGCCATTTCCACACAGATAGATACCAAAAGGATTGTTATCATCCTGCATACCTACATAGAATGAGTATGCACTCTCAACATGTGTTTAACAATATTCTGAAGGGCCAAGCTATGCAATGCTCTAGATCAACTGACAGGGATGATAAGTGGAAGGATGAATCTATGAGAATGAGTAAGGATTTTGCCATCAGGAAGTATCATGAAAATGAGATTCGAAGGACAAGTATTGAGGTTAATGCCATGAGAGGAAATAGGGCTAAACCATATTTTTCGAAACCAAATACATAAGTGATGATAGATAAAAAACGGGCAAATAGTGTTCCATTTATGTTTTCATACACCAGAGACAATGAAGCCATAAGGAATATAATACAGAAGAACTGGAAAATTCTTCTTACTGACAGTCAGGGAGAAACCATATATGGTTTATAAGAACACCAAGAACATCAAACGGAGGTTATGTTACCCAATGAGAATACCATGCTCTGAGGCTCAGTCTTTGAGTGAGGGAACTGTTAGCTGTGGTCGATGTAACTTCTGTGATTATATAAATGAGGGGAATGACTTTAATGATCCTGACACATGTGTAGATTATACTTTGCAAGCTAGTGCCAATTGTAATAGTAGAAATCTTGTTTATATGGCTATATGTGAAAGCGCTTACCTTTTCTTATGATTAAAAGCTTTTGTGAAGATTTTACCTTGGTTGTCTGCTGTGTTCTGCCACAAGTATATTTCATTGGTTTTTATATATATAAATAAATATATATATATATATATATATATATATATATATATATATATATATATATATATAATTTCTTCAATCTTCTGAAGTAGACCCAGGTGTGTGTGTGTGTGTGTGTGTGTGTGTGTGTGTGTGTGTGTGTATATATATATATATATATATATATATATATAGACACATATGAATAAGTTTGTAAATCTTGGTGCATATACACAAAGATAAAGAAATGTTGACAGATAGATAGATAGATAGATAGATAGATAGATAGATAGATAGATAGATAGATTGATAGATAGATAGATAGATAGATAGATAGATAGATAGATAGATAGATAGATAGATAGATAGATAGATAGATAGATAGATCTATCTACATGCATGTAGCAAGGAAGCCATTAGATTCAGTTTGTAGGTTGCTTTGTCCTCTTCTGGAGCAAAATTTTGAATAAGCTGCATCCTAAAACTAGAATTTTTCACCCACAGCAGCTGTAAAGCTACCTGATAGAAGAAGGTGTTCCTGCAATATCACACATCTAAAGTACAGAGTTTGCCCTGTAGTGCATTATATACTGCTACTGACATAACTCTCCTTAGAGAACTTCACAGTCTAATATATATGGATGTAATTCAAATATATATAGTTTATGAGAGCAGTTGACACTGTTTCCAAATTAGGTACAAGGATGGCATTCATATAAACCTGTCCTTACTAGAGACTGGTGGTGTCTACCAGAAATGTGCTTTGCGTGGGTGGGTATCTATTCACAATCCATGTGGATTATTCATACATGTTTATGCTACAGTTTTCAGGAACACAGAATAAGTCAAGACAGAGCAAGATGCAGAGGACAGGAAGAAATGGAAACAGATGATCTGCTGTGGCGATCTGCTGTGGCGACCCCTAATGGGAGCAGCCGAAAGAGAAGAAGAAGAAGAAGTCAAAGACAATGACCAAACTGCTTGAACAGAATATGGACAGCCAACCATTTGTTAGTAACCTATTTTTTACAAGTGTTCAGCCACTGTAAAGTACAGCAGCCACTTTCTTCAGTCTTTTGCCCTGCTTGGATCTGCTCTTTATAACACCATCCCCCGGATTCATGAAGCTTGCGCCAGGCGCAGGCGTAGCATATGCGGGATAATGCCAAATATGTCCGCCGAGTGATTCAGGTACGAACCAATTCCATGTGCACTTCCGGTGTACGCCAGATCTGCGCAGCTCTCGGCATAGGTATGCAAATCACCCAATGTGCAGTGTCGCACCATGCTAATGAAGGCATACAGTGATTCACAAAGTGATGCAGGCGTAGCATAAGCCCATGGAAATGTAAACCAAAAAACACAGTTTACATTTTCCCAAACAGAACATCGGAGCTATGGAAGCGGACCAGACTCATGTATTACAAAGTTAACATATGCCAATGGCTACATACACAGCCAATGGCACAAGAAAAGATGCACAGCACCTCAAAAACAACATTTAATGTCATGTCAACAGTAACGCACAGTAAAACTGCAGGGCATATGTGCGCAAACAGGAATACAAAGAAAATATATACAAATGTCATAAAATCGCAATGTAAGACAAATCAGGATTTCACCATAATACGCAATGGTAGGCATGGTACACCACAAGCAAGGCGCAAGGGTTGCCAAGGGCCCACGACAGTTTTCGGCACTGTAATTATGAATTAGTAGTCAATGCCATGCAAATAAGGGAGATGATACTGAATCGCAAACATCCCGTTGGATGAAGGATGTACCAGATGGCACAGCACTGTAACACCAAGGAGTGTCTCAGAGGTGATACATGACATCAGCAGAGGGGTGTGCCACCGTATCAGTAAGCACATTGGAGCAATGCAAATCTGGCCTGGCCGTTGCTAAGCAAAGCTGCAGGACAGGGGTGGGGAGGAAGGTATAGAATCGTTTAGCTGAGAGCACACATGGTGCCCGAAAGCGCATGTGTACGGGAATAAAAACGTGCCCGAAACCCAGTAAGCGGATGCACGTGCCGCGAACAATAGCACAAACAGAAAGGTCAGGAGAAGAAAAGAAGGAAATGCTGAAGTAGGGTAATTGGCGTACTACTGAGCAATTAACACCAATCAACTCACGACGGCCAATCAACGGGAGTAGACAAGCCTGCATGCAGAAACCTGCAAAACAGGCTAGGGGAGGCATAGGATTACAAAGAAAGGAGGGGAGGAATTGGAATGCAAAAATAGGAGAACTGTCATAGCAGAGCAAAGCAAACCCACAGTAGACAAGCAATAGAACACAATACGCAAGATAAGCCAGGTCTAGGGAAGTACAAAAGAAAGCAGGCTGCTGGATGCATGCCAGCAAATGGTAGGTGCAACGTGCACAAATGTAAAGTGAATGGCAGGAGGTAATTTACGGCAGCCAAATGTAATGCAACACCAAAGGCAGCACAATAGTGGTTCCGGTAATAAAACACAGAAGATACTCTGTAGCCACGATCGTACATACATGCCTATGACATCATCAGTGTTCACAGCAAAATAGTATAAAGTGTGAAAGCACCCAACACACACCTGTGTATTCCCGAACACTGCACCATAGGTGTAAACAGACGGGGAACTTTTAAAATGTACATGTTGGGAGCTGCCATAGCTGTGATTCATCAGCATGTGTTACAGACCGACTGTGTTGTGGAGGATGATGCCGACAACCACCATAGGCCTTGGAGGAGGAGAAGAGTGTTGAAACCATGGGTAACCTACAAGGGGCTACATGATCTGGAGATAGTAGAGCATTACAGGGTGGACAGGGACATCTTACAGCAAATAGTAGAGATGTGCCGGCCACACCTGAGAATCAGAAACAACAGAGGGGAACCCATCCCAGTGGACAAGAAGGTATGTGTAAGCTTGCGAATACTAGCCACAGGTACCTTTCAAAGGCCAGCTGGAGATATAATGGGGATCTCACAGGCATCGGCATCCAGGGTACTACACCAGTTCCTGGATGCCATGTTACCACATGCCAGTGAGGAGATATACTTCCCCTGAACTCAGGAGGAGTTGGCCAGCAATATGCGTCACTTCCACCATGTGGCAAACTACCCGGAGGTACTGGGTGCGATAGACTGCACGCACATACATATCAAGTCACCACCAGGTGAGTATGGTAGGTGCTACATAAGCAGTAAGGGATTCCACTCCATCAACTGCCAGGTTGTGTGCAATGCCCAGGGCATTATCATGGATGTGTGTGCTGGCAGCCCTGGAAGCTACCACAACTCCCATATCTGGCATGCCTCACAGCTGTATCAGGTATTTGTCAGGGGGGACATCCCACAAGGCCACCTTGTGGGGGATACTGGCTATGCACTGGAGCCATGGATGATGACCCCCATCAGAAATGCACACACACCAATGCAAGAACGCCATAATGAGGCACACGCACAAACCAGAATCATCATAGAGCATGTTATCGGGATGCTGAAATCACGGTTCTGGTGCTTGGACACATCTGGTGGAGCCTTGCAGTACTCTCCAGGCATGTGTGTGCACATCTTCATAGTATGTGCCATGCTACATAACATGATCCTGCGGAAACAGCTGCAGCAGGGTCAAAAAGGGGGAGGGCCTCACAGCCCACTGCAATTGCTAAGGCCAACACAGGCACAAAGGGATCCAAACCACGGACACACTGTGCCAGCCCCAGTAGGCAGACGGAGGTGTGCCCAATATGCCTATGCCTTGGCAAAGAGGGAACGTATAGCACATACCCTGACAGTGTAGGCCCCCATGGACTGACACCCCTCTCCACCTGCACACACAGTAAAATGGATGGCACACAAACACGACCACCTGTAAATTGTGATGTATAGGTGGTCCACTGTGGAATCCTACATAGGCAGCCCTCAACCATTGCACACGTAACAGCCATTGGAACACAGAATGTCAACACCTGCAGTACATGCGCCTATCAGCATCTGTTGGTGCTGTGTGTATAGGTTCTCAGGTACATCAGTAGGTACACACCCGATTGTCAGTGGCACAACACCAAACAGGGCAAGCAGTGCCTCCCGTCGCCACAACATTGAATAAGCAACTGTCGCTTACTGGAGCAGAGGCAATCACGGGAGCACATGTGTGTAAGCACTGTCCTTCACACACTCAGAACGGATTCCCCACTGTGTTAATGAGGGGCTCCACATAATGTAATCATGGATGTTGTGTCAAGGCAGGGGATGTACCCATGACAAGTATTCATCACCCCAGCATGCTGCACCCACGGTCGTATGAAGGTGTAGCACATTATCGGGTGTAGCTCATTGTGATATACATACCCAATGCCGGAGTACATCCAGTAAACATCACATGGACATACCATTAACTGGACTCATCAGTATGTAAACTAACGGAGTTATCCATGTGAGTGCAGTGTGGAGTAACTGCTATAGTGTACTCCACATACAAAATGACATAATACGTGTACAACCCCCAGATGTCCAAGTGGTATATGCAGTGACCGTCGTGCATGTTCCCAGTCCCACATCCTGCAAGGGATGTAACGTAATCACGACGGCATGGGTAATGCATTCCTGATGCAGGTCATCAGAATATGTGTAGCACACGTTAGCGGGAATATGCGTTTCCCACTGCTGGTAAGCAATGTTTAAATACAACTATACAGATATGCGTGAAACAGGGCTAAGCTTCACCGACCACTGCGCAGATCATGGTCAATGATGTACAGAACAGGTGAAACCAGCATTAGTCACCCCTGAATAAATAGCGCCTGCTCTGAAGGGTAAAACGACCACTGCCAGGAGTTGAACAGGCAATCATGTATACAATCACCCAACACTATTGCTAGCCAAGATGTACGTACGGTAGGGTTGCCACATTTCAAATGACCAATGTGGGACATACTCCACATGTCTGCAGGCTGACACATACACCTGGCCAGTACGAAAACCAGAACGTCAGTGTTTTGCATAGATAAAAGCTTATTCTAGTAATGGTCATAGGTACGTGTTCCGTGTCCTGTAACATGTAGGTGGTTCAGATACAGAATAAGTGTTGTATGCAACTATTACATAAACTATTGGGAATATGTTCATCCCAAAGTCACAGGACATTTGCCATGTTCACAAATATTTTGCAGGACACAACTTCACAAAGAGGGACGGTCCCTCGCAAAGTGGGATGAGTGGTAATCCTAACCTATGGCAGGTGTGTAATGTGACAGGTACAGACACAAACATGCGGAGTCCAGGAAACACAGTATACACGGACAAACACACAATGAAAGGTGTAGCGTGCCTGTCACCACCCCTGTTAGAGATATGTATATATATATATATATATATATATATATATATATATATATATATATACACATATATAATGCAGATAGAAAGGGCGATAGTGTGATATATGTTGATATATAAGGAGTCACTGACATCTGCAAATATATAGATAGGTCAACGACATTCAAAACACCTTGGAGGTACAAATAAATAGGATACCGCCAACTATGGAACGTGTCACACACCGACACATGTAACCACGAGGCTGAAAGACAGAAAGAACACAGTACTGGAACAGTAGAACTGCAAGCTATATGATGACAGTAAGGACATGTAGTCACCACTGCCGGCGGTGCGGTCAACGTAGGTTCCGTGTACAACTGTGTTTGTGAGTGATGTAGCCTGTGTATGTGTGTGTTGAGGGTGCCATGTGTGTTTCCATGTGACTGTAATGTGTGTGTGTGTGTGTGTCCGCATCGTGTGTCTGTAGGTGCCAACTAGGTAGATGATTACGGTAGGTGCGGGTATAGCTAGACGTAGGCATGCGGTAAACACCTGTCCCACATTGGGAGGGACAGCCCCTCCCTGGGCAGGTGTGTCCTGACATGAAACATTACAAAGGGCAACTGTCCCAGAGTTTAGGACATTAGTATGTCCCAAATATTATGCAATAGTTGCAGGAAATAGTCATGCCTGTATGTAAGAAACGGAAATGTTACATGCAAACTGATACATAGGCAAAGTCCAAGAACAATAGGTATGTAATGAGGATATAAGTATGTGCTATCCTGTGTACTGACCATGGCTATATGTCAGCCTGTAAACACCACTGTGTGATCTGCAAGTGTCCAACTATGGCCATATGAAAAGGCGGCAAGCCATGCCACAGAGGGTCAGACACCAACACCACTGCAATAACTGCAAATATCTGGGACAGACATACACGGGATAGCTGTCATTTATAAATATCCCTGCAAATATCACCGTACATCCGGAAGTATGGAAGTATCAACCTCACCTGCATACCATATAGAAACCAATTAACAATGGCCCAAAGTAAAATCCCGTAACAGAAGTCTACTAAGTGATAGCTCTTTAATTAGGGAAGGAGCCCACACACATATATATGGACTACGTAGAAATGCAAGCCCCACAAAACCGTATATGCTAAGTACTCCCGCCTACATCCCCCACACTGGAGACAATAGCAATACAGACCGTAATTATAGCACAAACATCCAGTTAGTCAATTACATCTGCTGAACTGTTAACATACCTTGTGAGAGACACATTTAAAGGCACCATGCAAAATTGTATCCGTTGTATAATGGAACAAACGGCGATGTTACACGTGTTGTTTGCAATAGTCCGTTATCAGACGGGTGCGATGACAGGTACAGTCACATGTAGAACCACATACTCAAGCTGTCACACACAATACACGGGGGACATGACTCCAAACTACACTTGGCTCTACACAAAGCAGTTGCAATTGCACACAACAAAACACAATACAGGCCGTCTCCCCGAAGGTAGGGCAAATGGCCAACGCCCAAGTGGAGAATTCAATTATACCCCACTGTTGCCGCGTAATTGGCAAATGGAGTAGCTGCACAGCTGAAGTGCACGTAATTAGTCACACAGAAACGCCAATTGGCAGCAGTAAACCACATGTTGCAGGTATCGACGTATATAAGGATGACTTGCCAGATATGCAAACCGTATGCTCATACCGTAAAACAAAAACAATGAACACACACGGAGTGAATGCTTTCGCTAGGTAAAATATAAGCCACCAGTTATATAACAAAGAGATTCCTAGCATTAGCAAAACAATGGAGGGGTAAGACGTTACCATAAGCGTTCGCTTCAGTATATTTAGAGTAGGTTATATTCACCACAACAGTCACAGTACTCCAAATAACATCCGTTCCACAAAAATTTCATATAAACTTCATAAAGGCTACTCCTTAAAGTGGATTGGTATGCAAAAGTAAAAACGCCGTTCTTTGATTAATCCAAAATTTATTGCGTGCACTTCAGGTAAGCGCTTTCGATAAAATCTTCATCAGACCTGATCAACACAGTTAATTACATCATTTAAATACTAAAAAGAGTGCGAAAAATCACTTTCATCTTAAATTAATACACTATGTAAATAAATAACTTTCTCAGAGTTTATATTTACATACAACAGAATATCTAAAAACAAACCAATCTATGTATTTATACTTCCTTTTATATCTTGGTGTATACATTACTATATGTTTCTATATGTGTTGTTTCCATAACTTCCGTTTCTTCACTTATATTGTTACGGAAGCTGTCATATATATACCTGACATAGATTCCATCAAATAAGTACTTCACTATAATCAAGACACATAGAAAACTGAATCCATTTACTATGATAAATACTCATACTTATTCAATTTTCCTCATTTTTAAGAAAGGTTTAATAGGTACTTTCCCATTAATACCTGGAGGCTGATCTGCTCTCAATTTTATAATCCAGTTAGATTCCCTGGATTCAGTGAGGGTCTTGAAAATTTGAAGAGCGCATAAAGATTGCACATATTGTAGTATATTTACATGACATTTTGCATATATATGTTTCTCATATATAAAATAAGAATTTTACAAATACTTTTTATATATTTATGTATTTTTATAATAAGGTATGCAACTTTTAAGAATTTTAATGTGTTATATATTTTTAATTTTAATTTTCATAAGTATTAGTTTATTAACCACTTATTTATGTAAATAAATTAAGAATATAGTATTTAAGTATGAGTATTTATCATAGTAAATGGATTCAGTTTTCTATGTGTCTTGATTATAGTGAAGTACTTATTTGATGGAATCTATGTCAGGTATATATATGACAGCTTCCGTAACAATATAAGTGAAGAAACGGAAGTTATGGAAACAACAACATATAGAAACATATAGTAATGTATACACCAAGATATAAAAGGAAGTATAAATACATAGATTGGTTTGTTTTTAGATATTCTGTTGTAGGTAAATATAAACTCTGAGAAGGTTATTTATTTACATAGTGTATTAATTTAAGATGAAAGTAATTTTTCGCGCTCTTTTTAGTATTTAAATGATGTAATTAACTGTGTTGATCAGGTCTGATGAAGATTTTATCGAAAGCGCTTACCTGAAGTGCACACAATAAATTTTGGATTAATCAAAGAACGGCGTTTTTACTTTTGCATACCAATCCATTTTAAGGAGTAGCCTTTATGAAGTTTATATGAAATTTTTGTGGAACGGATGTTATTTGGAGTACTGTGACTGGAACTGTTGTGGTGAATATAACCTACTCTAAATATACTGAAGCGAACGCTTATGGTAACGTCTTACCCCTCCATTGTTTTGCTAACGCTAGGAATCTCTTTGTTATATCATACCGTAAAACAGTTTAAAGAGTGATACAGAAGAGCGAGATAGAGACGAAATACCGGAACTATATCAAGGTATGTAGAACACTCGGTATGTAACTGTATGTATAGCATGTTCTGTATTAATTTATGTCAGTGTACGTATAGCCTGGTTTGCAGTAATTACAATTGTCCGCAATGCATAAAGTGGGAAATGGTATTTATGTAGTGATGTCTTGCTGATCATACTAACACTTGTAGAAGTTGTGCATCCAGCAGTGGGCCACAAGGTAAACAGCACAGACACCACAAGGGATGCAACATGAGGGCTTTAAACAGAACAATGCCATATGACCCGCCGTCAGTGGCAGGGTATGTCCAACAAGTACGTGCCATAGCAGGGGATAGTATATGTGGATATACTGTAACAGTACGCATGTGTATGGGCATATAACGACAATGATATGTCTAAGGTGGTCCCGCTATGCAAGTATGTTTTGCATTATGGGATACCATGTAAAATATGTGTAATGTATAGTATAGTAGATTGATATGTCAGATATGCTACACAGGAGAACAGGCATATTATGCATACCAAAGGTATTGTATAGTGATGTGAGTAGTAGTTAATTAATTTATTTATAAACAGTCATGATGAAATAAATAATGTAATCCACTCTGTTCATTTGCAAAGGATGCAAACATTTCTCCCATACAAAATAGCAGAAGAGATGTGACAGACAAACAAGAACATGATTGGCGTGTACAATAACAGGATACATATGGCCTGTAGTCACGGGACATTGTAATAGCATGACAGCTAATCTAAATGGAAGGGCTACTCCAGTAACCATGCACAAAGGACATGTAGTAGCTCCACAGGTTCATAGTGGGGTACCATGCAGTCTGGCGAGTCTATGTCTAACAACAACTACAGTGTTCACACCAGTGGGACCTCTCTAGGGTAGTGTCCTGTTAACAGAAGAGCCATGTGTAACCTGCATCTCTGCACAGTACAGCCACTGCAGTGATCCCTGGTGTACATGTGTCCACCATCCACCAAGTGAGGTATCACATGAACAGTGCTACTGAGTGTCCCTGCGTGATGTACATAGGAATCTTGTTCCAAAGCATGGTGAGTGTCCGGTCTGGGAATGCAACCCCCAAGCACATCCCACACATTGTTGCGTGTGTGTACATATCCATGAGCATGATGCTCACAGTGGCTATTGTTTATGTTGCGTATGCGGAGTATATCCATTAACATAGTTGCAGACATGGGCCCTGCAGCAGAAGTCACCCCTGAGTATGTAGTCCACAAATGTATACAGACGTGGTGTCTGTACTTCAGCCGCATACTTTAACTGTTGTAGCTCAGTAAACATCAAGGTGTGTTAATGTTGTGTTATGTAAAGCTGTAGCTGTTGTGTAAGGTACACCCTAAGCGGGGTGTTGTACCCTTGAATGTGTGTAGAAGTCTGGTGTTCAGAGGTACAATGGGTACCTATGCACCAGCTACACACCCAGTACAGACAAGTGTGGACATGTAGAAGGATATCCACGCCACAGTGGCAATGTGGTAATCACAGGAGTGTGTGCGACATACATGAGTAGTACGAACATGTACAATGCGACATGTATGTAGGGGCCTAATACCTATGTGATAACCAGTGGATTGATGGTGTACTGCAAAGGTGATGTTCATATCTTGTGTCATGCAGGTTGAGGCCATGATGTTCATATCAGGTATCCGTCACAGTGACACCCGTATGGATGGGGTCAGTATCAGCTGGTGGATCAACAACGGTTCTTGGTATGCAGTGGTCTGTAAAGCTTGGCAGGGAAGGTCCCTCTGTGGTAGCCTGTACCTCAAGGAAGCATATACTGAACATGAGGGCCCCATGACTGAGGACTGTGGTATGCCAAGTGTAACTGAAATGCAGTATGTGATATGGTATGCTACCCTCAGTGTGCGTGTCCCATCCATTAGCCACTTTGCATAACATCCTGAGACGTATGTTTTGATGTGCAGGTGGATGTGTATGTTGTCAATACCAGAATGGAGAATGGTACTGAAAGCCAGTGAGAGGACAATGTAGGCTGTGTAGACCCCCGTTTCATCATCAACTACTCTGGTCACTGTATGAAAGAAGTTCAACAGGTGTAGGAGGCATGCTGTGGCCCCAACAAGACCAACCCGGCTGGCATCAAAGGACTGGAGCACAACAAAGTCTCAGCAAATGATGTCCATGATGATGTGCCCTATAGACGTGCAGAACAGTCCAGTCAGGTGTGTAGGGCAATAGTCCCAGTCGTGCATTGTGGCGCCACCTGTGTAGAGTGTAACTGTTGCTGTGTGCCACTCAGGGGGCACAATGTCTGGTACAAGGCTATTACTGAATATGGTGTCCCAGTGGGGAGACATGTTGTTCAGAGGTTTGTGGACATCACAGCCTGGGATGTTGTAGGGTGACAAGGGGTCAGTGTCCCAGGACATATACAGTGCAGGTCAGTACTGTGTAGGTGTGACTGCAGGGACACCGCAATGTTCCTGGAAGGAATGTGGCCCCATAGGGAGAGAGAGGGTGTAATGTTAGCATTGAAGCCATCAGACAGCATGTTGCCAACATCACCTGTTTCTGTCATGTCTCAGAGTGACAGTTGTATGTGTGAGCAGATGTGGGTATTGCATATGACTACTGACATACCACCATAATGCCTTGTGGTACATCTTGGAATGTGTCGCAGTAATGTATACATAGCTAGTTATGGAGTATGTGATGAGGGATCCCGTGGCCCTACTGAGGCTGACCAGTGAGTTACCCCACCCATGGGAATGTACACCACTGTGTAACAGCCCCCACCTGTTGTTGTAAAGTATGTCCATGGAACTGCACCCCCAGAGTGACATCTGTTATCTGCTGTGTACCATCATGGCTCTGTGTGGAATAGTATAATCCATTTTGTCGTGTACGTACTAATGAAATGCACTGGGGTATATCTCAGCATTTGTATGTGCATTGTCCACCTGCACGTGTGTCATGACGTCAACTACCGCTGTCATAAGACATCTGTAGTAGGTGTTGTAGTACTCTTGTATTGTGTATGCCGTGAAGTGTGTGGTGCCGGTATGTGGCTAACAAGGGTGAGTAGCATATATTTGGATTCCATCAATGAGGGGATAACCCCAGGTGTGGAACAGCATTCACATGTTGGTAGTGTCCATGTCAAAGATACTGTTGGTCTTGGAGGTGGTGTGTATGGGTCGATCCCGCCGAGCAGAGGTTATGACTCACGGACAGCGTATGCCTAATGTGTCGGTACATGTGTGGCTAACACAGATAAGTGTGGGTTACTGTCAGTCTCACATCAGTAGCAGCAGTATGAGCCCAACTGTCCAGTACACCATGAAATGAGGTCTGTTAACCGTGGGGTATGTGGAATCTGCAGCCTGTAACACTGTGTATAGCAGTTCTGGACACAGTTAATTACATGTGGAGCACGTGTGATGCATTGTGCTAAGTAACCAGCCGGGATGTGTGTACAACATAGTGGAATATGGGTACACCTCAGCCGTGGCTGTGCCAGTCCAGGTACGTGCCTGAGAGGTACGGTCTATCTATAACCAGTCATTGCAGGTGTGCTCTGCAGTGCCTAGAGGCAGGTCCCAGTCACTGCAGAGATATTGAAGTGGTGCAGTATCAGGTGTGCCTTGCCTGTGTGCGTCACAGAGGATGATGTCAAGCATTGTGTTACATGACCACATGTTTCGCTAGCCAGTTCCCGTTCTGGTGGTGACTGTTATTGGACACTGGGCAAGACAGGCAGTATGAAAGCAGCAGGAGTCCAACATGTGATCTGTACTCCCAAGGCTGGCAGGTGCAGGTCAACTGTGCCAAAGCATCATGTTGTTTGACCAGGTCTGTCAAAGTGGACAGATACCAGACGACTGTAGAATGACAGCAGAAGCATGGGCAACTTGTACAGTGGTAACAGGTCCGGATGACTGCAAAATGCTCCCCAGGGCTCGGACCACACCATCAGGGCTACAAGACTGGTGGGCTATTGCATGTCCCTGCACACATAGTCTGTGTCCTGAGATACAACTTCAGTCACACAAACATGGAAAATGACAGTCACATCGTACCTGCTGAGGTATGGCATGGGTGCATACGTTATGTTGCAGAACCAGTTACCCGACAGCAGGATGTAAGTGACTATTGCCTTGTGTAGCCTGCTGAGTGGAACAGCAGTGTGACCACTGACAGATTCACCTATGACAGGTCTGTTGTGTATGTTATGACACCCTATTGGCTGTATGTGATGGACACACGTGTCTGTTGGCTATAGGATGGTGTGGTTATGTTTGGTGATGCGGGCTGCTGTTGGTGCCTACACAGAGTATGGAGGGGTACTGCACAAGGTGTCTCCATATGTGTGACCTGTGGTGGATATCATGTGGAACTATGTGATGAGTGGGGTGTGTTGTGAATGTTACACATCCCCACATTACTGTCAGGTGCAGTCAGGGTTGGTGACAGTATAACCCCCAACTGGGCTGCATATGTGCATCCCCCACAGGCTGTACTGTTGTATGTTGGGAGGTGTGCATTGACTGTGTACATGACAATAGCTCTATTGCCACATGTGCAACATAGTCATCATATAGACAGGCAATACACTGGTACGTGCCAGTTGGACATGCCTGTATATAACTGGTACGTGCCAGGTGGACATGCCGTATAAACCACCATGTCTCACGAGATATGTGCGTGATGTGTGTACGACAGCTGTTGTACTATAAGCAAGCTGGAAATGTATGGACAGACAGGGTACCTGTGAGGACTGGTGTGGAATGGGTGCTATACTAAGCAGTAGCTCATAATGTGCCAAGAAGCTCTAAACAAGTGCCGAGCATGCCCATCCAATAGAGATAGGGTGTTGGATAATATCAACCCACAATTGTTGACGACAGTCATGATTGGTGGCACCGCATCAGAAAACTGCCGGGTATGGTCTGCAGGTCCATGAACCATTATCAATGTAGATGTTAGCAGTACAGATGTACAAAACAGTACGGATGTTTGACTACAAATGCCTTTGTATGTCAAAGGAGTGTTTTACCAGTGGCCTGTTGACAGACTCACAACTACTAAAGGTGCTACAGTGACATGTGCATATCACACCGGTGTCAGCTACAGTAAACCAGGGTTAATGTGTTGTACCCCACCCTCATTGTAGCCCATACCACACAGACAATTGTCAGCCATCTGTGTATGCGTGGATGTGAATGGCCATGACCTATGGGCAGTAGCTGTCAGAGTGTTGTGAACAACATACAGAATGGGCTGTGTGTGTGAGGTGTGTGACATATGTGCACATTCTGGTGGATGATATCAGCGATGTCACCACTAGGGGAATATCCCTGTACCCATTAAGTACCACCTAGGCTGTGGTCAACATTATGGACACTGTGTTAGGGATGGTGTTGTGCAGTACACCTCCATGAGCTGGAGATGTCTCCATGGTCCTTTAGGTAGTCATCCGAGATACCCATGACATGACAGGGTGGCATCCATGAGCACGGAGATCATTGGACAGGCATACACAGCACCCGTGTGACCAATATTGGAACACATCACCTTCCAGGGGTAGGAGCCATGCGTGGATGGCCGATACCAGCCTCCACAATACTCACCTCCAGTATGCAGCATGCTATCCACCTTGCATACAGACATATGCCAGACTATGCTGTTGGACATGCTACATGTCCATAGCCTGATCTGAAAGACATACGTCATGGGCAACCACCGTCCTACGACTAGGATGGCCACATGCTGGACAGATCCCTGTGCCACACCTGTGACATATTCCCACCATACCATGCAGCCCTGTCCACATAGCTGCACATATCATCCCTGTCATACATTGTGTGATGGCCGTATGGTAGATGTAGTATCAACTGTCTGGATCAGTAATGTGTCACTGATGCCCCTCGTGGTGGCGTAATGGGTGTTGGATACAGCTAGTAAACCCAGCCCGTACATGTTATAGCTGATAACCTTACCTGAAAATGACGTCCGACTAGCCATTGTCCCATGTCTTTCACATGTGCAACACAGGCAATCTGTGGCAGGATGTTGAACAGCTGTACAGTGCAGTGTAGATGTCTATGGCAAAACAGATGCATGTACAGGTTTCCATGTGTACTTGGTGCATTGTCACTGCCCAAGTCCATTAAGGCTGTGTCTGTGTTGATATGTGACATATACACAGCATCAATGTCAACAGCATTACCATGGACACATCCAGGCATGTGCAGATAGGTAAGAACACCAGTGCAGGCAAACAGACATGCCCACATGAAGACAGCAGTCACATGCAGTATGAACACTGTAATGAGGTGACACACATATATGGAGATGATATCCAATGCATAATGGGTGTTACATGTGTGAGACACATACAAGCCAGTCATGTTAGTGTCATGATGATTTGCAAAGAAAACTGTGCAGATGTACTAGAAATGTATGTGCAGCAGTATCACTGTACATGTCTGAAAATGTGACCTGTCACCTTCATCATGTCTTACAGATAATGCCTCGTACACGCCTACCAGCATACAGCTGACAGGAGGATGATGTCTTAATCCCGTACCTCCATGAGAACTACGAGGTGTTATTTAGCCACATGCCACAGCACGCACAGCAGCAGGATGACATGTGGCAGGATATTTGCAGGAGGGTCAATGAAGTGGGAGACCACAACCACACCTACCAGCAGGTGCGCAGACACTGCACGGACTTGATACGTCATGCAAAACAGCGTGCCACTGCAATCGCCAGAGAATAAGGTGGAACAGGTGGTGGGCCACCAACCCAGCCTCCACTCACACACACAGAGGAGCTACTGGCCAGTCTGGGGACACCCTCGGAACAGCTCCAACAAACACTAGCTGCCATGGTGGAGGTGGGTGTCTCCCAACCAATGAGCCTGGAGTTGCCTGGTAAGTCAGTACTGAACATATGGCCAGTATATCCCATGTATGTGCATGTGTCACTGTACATTATGTAATGTAACAACATATGCAAGGTATGTGGACACACATGCTGCATACTACAGTATGCTACCCTGTGTATGCACCATACCTCTGAACTGTACAGGTATATGCAAAATGTCCAGATGTCTGCCTCATATTGTTGGTGTGTTCCCCTTAATATCTGTCCCTTTCTGGCAAATAGCTGAGGATTGGAGTCATTAAATGATGACAAACATTTGTGTTTACAACTGCACATTCCTTGTAAAAACCATGTGCATGCAAACCTATTATTCTAGCAACTTTCTATGTTTGTAAGAGCAATATTTCACATCTGTCCCTATTTGTCCCCCATCATAGTAGGCTTTGTCCAGATTTATAGTTCTAAGAGGTTGAGAGGTATGGTATGCACACATGTGCTTACTATATGTTATTGTACAGGCGAATATGTTAACTTTCACAGTGCACCCTGTGGCTGTCATACATTCATGGATAATGTTCATACTGCTGTGTCACCCCAATACAGGTACCTCTGACATGCGGCAGAGACAACTGTCATCGGTATCAGGCATGTCAAAGCATAGATCTATTCGCCATCTGGCCAGTTAATACTTGTACACATGATGTTCATTCCAGACATGAAATACAGGTTGCATCACCCATCATCCACACAGGCCATCCATGTGCAATATCTACAAATGAAATGACACACAGACATGAAACCGCAGTATTTGTCATTGCTACATGTGTGTCCAGCTGTGCATACAACGGTGGAAGTGTTCTACAATGGAGGCATATGTACTATACAGTGAAACAAAACGTGTGGTACACAAAACAGTACCACACAGTGAGCAGTGATATGGGCAGCCCACAGGCATCACCATTGTGTTATATGCCCCTGCAATGGGTTCACACATTGTGATGTGCCATCCGACATGTCTCAGACACGTAGTGTTTTGGTTGCAATATTGTCACACTTTCCCATAACCCATACCCCACATACCACACATACACATGTTGTCTGCATAGCTCTGTGGATGGTGACATATCCGACATCTATGGGTGCATGTCATATGGGACAACACAGACATGTGTGATAGATGGCCATCACACACATATGACCAACATATGTGCACACATGGCCATGGGGGATGACCAGAAACATGTAGCCACACAGTAGCTGTGATGTGGATGCACCCTGTCTCACTTTGTCCACACATGGTCCAATTACAGCCCTACTAGACAGATTGTGAGGTGGTACACTGCACATCTTAAATGCCTGTGCACAGCTAGTGGAGGTGTCATTGACGTCTACCTCATAAGATGTGGCACAGTGTCTGAACTTCACACTGTACAGCAATGTAGACGTCTCACAGTCCCCTACCATGCCCATGCACATTTGCTCAACATGCATTCTATCTGTAGGGAATACGGACAACACTGCAATGTGATACCCAGTACGACGCTGTACATGTGTCAGGACACCATTGTGTCAAACATGTATGCATGTTAATGCACACGTCAGCAGATTACATGTCAAGGTCATGTCAGCCATGTGTACTGTTATCCTGTTCTGGTCCACATGGTGTATCATGGGGATGTATGCATACTACCATGATCGTGTGAATTGCATGGCTAATGGTATGACACCTGCTTGCTGTAGTGTGCATTCCAGGGGGTATGCTTACAAACACTATTGATGTCTGAGCCGCATGCTGTCGGCTGTATCACAGGCATGCTGCATGCCATCTGTCATATCACATGCATGGTGTGTCAGTGTGTGTGTGTGTCAGTGTGTGTGTATGTGTCAGTGTTTGTGTGTCAGTGCGTGTGTGTGTGTCAGTGTGTGTGTGTGTCAGTGTGTGTGTGTGTGTATTGTAATTTAGAGTATTTCTTTGCATTCACAGGTGATGTAGGTGCGTTACCCTCCTGCAGTCCATCTGATGTTAGTGTCCCCACAGATGCTAGCAGTAATGAACATATGCATGAGGTACAGGCAGGTTTGGCAGGGGCTGAATCTGTGCCAATGATTGCCATCCCAGCTATGTCCCCCTCTTCCCCGCACACAGTTCAGCTGCCAACACATACAGCATCAACAGTGGCCATAGAGGAAGGACAGTCAGCATCTGTTAGCATTGCACAGGAATGTGCGGTGGCTACAGAAGGTGTGTCTCCACACCACGGTGTCAGTGTACTGACTGCAGATGTGCCACACAGGCATGAGGCTGGTGCTGCTCGTAGGAGGACCTCTGGTAGACATGCACCTGCAGGACATAGCGCAGCAGCTGGAATCACCAGATGCATGCTCCAGACTATAATGGTGGCACAAGCATGTGCCGAATGGCAGAACAGAGAAGGGCAGAGGCTGCAGAGGGCTGCTATCCATACCTTAAACAGCAACATCCAGGCATTGGCAGGTGCTCAACAGCAGATTGCTGATGTTCTGGACAGGCGATTGGGTGACATAGTCAGAATCCTTGACCATGGCACGGCAATCCGCGAGCGTGAGCTGTCTGTGCTGGAACATCTGGTAGGGGTAAGGCATAGGCCACGTGGACGTAGGCCAGCTACACCACCTAGTGCAGGTCAATGTGAGCGTGCCACCTCACATGGCCACTCCCATAGTGCCGGTAGCAGTAGCAGTGCAGCTGGAGCTGTGCTGTCCACACCAGGACAAAGCAGGCCATGTGGATGTGGTCCTGGATGTTTCCAGTGGGGACACGGTTCCAGTGTACCTCTGCCTGGTAGTGCCCGTGCAACCCCTGGCAGGCACAGGACACGTGGCCATGACCGGACACAGTGAGCTGTACAACCTGGTCTGTACAATCTGGAGCTGTCGATAATACCCTTGTGTAGGCCTCACAAATGACAGAACTGTGTGCACACATACACGCACACAGCAAAAACAACTGTAGGGCTCCACAACACCCACATGCATACTGAACAGACATGTCCAATCAAATCACCGGCCCTTACCCACACACATGATGTCATCCATTGGTGCAGCCTATGCCCCTGGCAAACATTAATACCCTGTGCATATGATGAAGCCTGTGTCGCATCCCTGTCATCCACACCATCGTGCAGGGATATGCTCAAATGGTCTGATGCACAGGGTGAGCAGAATAGTCAGAGGTGTATCTTACATTACTTGTGTATACATAGTGAGGGAAGTGTATGTTGCATTGGTTGTGTGTGAATAGTGAGAGACGTGTATATGACATCAGTTGTGTACTGTCGACATGCACCAGACATACCATGTAGTACAGGTGCAGCATGCATTGTGATATGTTCATAGTATGTGTCTCGGTTACAACAGTAACAGCATGTTGGTAATGATGCCCTGGTTCCCTCCTATGGTGTACTGGCATGTGCCTACAGGTAGCAGTGTTTGCAGTCCCCCAGGTGTAACTGTGGAGTACTCACAGGCACATATGGCAATATCAGCATGCTAAATGTACCCTCAACCTGACTGTTGGAAAGTGTAACATGACACAGATGTCCGCACATATACTGCACCTGAAGCATGTGGTCAGTTGAACAGGCTACAGTGGCCAGAGATGTGACATACATACCAGGAAACATTACAGGTATGTTGACATGGTGCAGGGGTTGTACACAGCGGTCTGGCCAATGATGACCTCAGAGACCACTTGATAGCATGAGGCCACACTGTGTAGCAGTAATACCCTGTCACATTACAGGAACATGCTCACATTCATGAGGTCTACAACACTATAATGCACACCCCATAGTGTTGAGGTGAGGACCCTTGCCTATGTGGTCATCACCCTCACAGTACTTTGCACCCACACGATGTGACACAGAGTAGGAACATGCACAGTTAACCAGTACAGCTGGGAACGATGGCATCAACAGGGTAGTAGACTGCATCACCATGAGGGGTTGGTGATCCTGTTTTCACTGTATGGTAGCATACACCCTCACACCAAGCACTAGACAGTCATACATATATACACACACACACTGTGGTGACCACAAATGTGTATACGGATAGCCAATGTATGTGATGCACCACACCTGCCGACGTCATTCTTTCCACACTACAGTATGTACAGATCTGTACAACAGTGTACAGGGGTGTGTAACAACTGGGACGTAATCCCCACCATATGTGGCATATGTGGTCACACAAGTGGACACACATGGCAGTGCTGGGAATGATACACCTGCCATATGATGAGACGTTTGACAGACATGCAGCGGTATTGTCCGCATTATGTGTACCAACGCTATGTCTGGCAATTGTGCTGCTATATGCACACGGGAGGATGTAAGCGTTACAGGTGTCATGTGATGTACAGTCAGTAACACCCCTGCTGTGTAAGTGTTATGTCATCACCGTCAAGTAACAGTGACATAGCATACTCTTTGCACATGTCATGGTAGGATGGTGTGTGACACACCTGTGAGCCATCCCTGGCAAACATCCATCTATACAGGCGGATCACCACTTTATGTACACACATCCCTCCATACGTGATGTACAACCAACCGTACTGTCAGTATGTCACCATATACAGGTGTCAATGATGGGGCTGCATTGCAACTGCATGTTGTAGCTAGGCACAGATGAGTTACAGACATCAGCCACTGCACATGCATGGATGCTGCATGCACAGTACAGATTGTACATGTGTGTTGGTCCTACATGCGTCTCCTGTAGCCATGTTTGTATGCATTGCTATTGGCGGACATGTGTGTTGACATACATAACACATGGTCTGTGGTG